>NW_017299903.1:743881-748015 GCF_001594075.2 Trachymyrmex cornetzi | reverse complement strand
GGAGAATGCAATATGTTAAGAATTGCTTGAAATTTGGAACATAGCTTTATCTACAAAGCATGCTTTTATGTAAATTTTTTCAGATTTTTTGATCAACACATTTTTCTGTAAATTAATAACAAAATTCTGGATTTTATAATAGACTATCTCTCTTTCTCTCATAGGAGACTCGATTCTATGTATCTGTTTTCAATAAATATTAATATTTGAAATGTTAAGAATCGAATAAATTTATGTTTAATATATAAAGTATAGCATATTAAAAATATATTTGAAGATTAAAACAACTTTTACCACTCAGTTTATTAACAATAGTAAAAAATATAATCAAAGATGTGATACTTCTGCCATTGAAATTGTTTGATGGAGAAAATGTGGCAACGTTGTTTCATCATTGCGAATAAAGAATATTCTATCAGTTGAGTAGTGCCATCAAAGTCTCACTACAAATGCTTCTAAGCATTTGATTTACTAATCACAGAAAAAAATTGTACTAAATGATTTGTCAAAGAACGCTTCAAAACATTTATAGCGTAACCTTATCTACCCGTCAGACATTGCAGTCAGACATTGCAGTTTGCAGTGTTACCAACTTCGATTTTTCAGTTTTACACCGTTGCCAAATCATTTCTTGAGCTAAAAATATTTATTGTTTTAAAAAATATGTGTTTATCTTTGAAATTTTTACACAAATAAACACTAATATTTTTTGCATTTTAATTGTATTATAATCCATATTTCTTTAAATTTTAGCTATTTATTTCTTCAAATTTTAATGTTCAAATGTTGGCTACACTCCATATATCTTTTGTATTAAAGCATTCCCCTCTCACTGCCCGCCTCAGCCTTACAACCTTCTTAAAGCTTAATAAAAATCTAAAAAAAATAGTAAAATTAAATTAAGCAATCCAGGAAATCGGTTTTAAAGTATATTCCTTTGTGCAAGGTTTGGATAAATTTGTAAGGAAATTAAGGAGGAAATGCAGTTAAGCTACAGCTTCTAAAAAAAAACCAAGACTGCACCTTCCAGATTCTTCTCGTGGCCACGAACTTGTCAGGCAATTAGCGTGTATTTACGATATCTTCTATGAAGAGGCAAGATAAAACAATCACGTCAGCAGAATGTGCGCGCAATAATACATTACACGCGTATACAAGGAGCATTTTCCAAGACACGAACAACATTTCGACCGGCATCAACCGCCGATTTTCTTTACTCTCTCTTCCTGCATTTTTTCTCACAAATAATTGAGCTAGGAGCGATCGGTGTCCTAATTTCGTGAAGTCGATTGTCACAATCGGATACATGGATATATATATATATATATATATATATATATATATGTACACTTGCGTATACATATATAATACCTTAGATAATACATACATATCTTATTCGATAAAGAAATGGAAAAAGACAAAGGACAATTTTCTATACAATTGATGTATAGTGGTTTGAATAATACTTCCAAATAAAATTTCGCAAAACTCCCTCGCGATATTAGGATACCAGTGCTAATGCAGCATTTCGTTTTTTTTTCATATATATATATATATATATATATATATGTTCGTTCCGCTTATTTCCTTTCGTCATAATACTACGAAAATATCGCTTCAGTGAGGAATAATATGACAGAACTTTCCGCTCTTCGAATTTTAGTCGCGATTATCGGAGAAACAAACGACGTGCGTGCTGCGGACGATTCGATTTTCCATTTCTTATTTTGACAATGTATATATTTACGGTAATCTAATAAAAATGCGAAAGAGAAATGCCACATAAGTGTATTAAAAGTTAAAATAAAAAATTTATCAGCGAATGTAAAAGTAATATAAAATCTCATATAAAAAAATTATCAAAATAATCCACAAATTCCTTATAATATCTTATTATATATACTAAAAAGCGATTTTTGTAAAAAATATTATACATATTATATCTATAATATTTTCAATGTTAATTCTGCTTATTATCTTTTAAGGCAGACCACTGCTCCGTATGTTACGTTATAATTTCTGCAAATAACAATACAAGGAATTACTAAAGCAACAAGTAAACTTATCTAAGTATTACATTCCAATTTTGATAAGCTCTGAGCATGTTGTAATCTAGATCGAAGTAAGAGGTACATATTTTTTTATACGTGCCCGTACGGCCACTAAGAGGATAAAACAGCTTCTTGACAAAAAAAAACGATTTTTATATTTCTGAGCTAATACCATCGAAACGATAAAAGATATAAAAAAGTTTCAAATAAAAATTTTATGGTTTTTAATGTACTTTATAACACTTTACTTATATTTTTTTAAATTCTTCTATCTCCCTCAATTTTTGAAAATTTTTTAATTTGTTTTTTAGCAAAACTTATTAAGCATATTTAACGACAATAGCGATGTAAAGGTATATCTAGCTTATTTCCGAAAAATGCATCTTCGCAATTCAACTTTATCACGCATGGTTGTATTTGTCGTTAAATATGTTATAAGTTTTTATATAAGACAAATTTTAAAATTTTCAAAAATTGAATGGGACTTCGACAAGAATGATATTTTCGAAAAATCTAAGTAAATTGTTATAAAATACATTGAAAATTATAAAACTTTTATTTGAAACTTTTGTAATATCTTTTACTATTTCGACGGTATTAGCTCAGAAATGTAAAAGCTGTTTTTTTTTGAGAGGGTGCTTCATCCCCTTAACGGCTATATGAGCACATATAAAAAAAATACGTGTCTCTTACTTTTACCTAGAATAAAACATATTCAAAGCTTATCAAAATCGGAGTATAACACTTGGATAGGTTTACTTGTAAGTAAAATTGACTAGAATTCAACCACCAAATAATTCCAAATTTACATTTATACAAAGATATTGTAGCTAAGAAAATACAGAACTTTACAAACATCTATTTAACTTGCTTAATAATTTTATGTTTTTATATTTTTTAAATTATAATTTTATTCATCAATAATAATGAAACCTTTTCATCAATCTATAGATTTTGTTCTTATGAGTCTTAATTTAGTCATCTTTGTGAAAACCACTTTATGTCATAGTTGGTACATTAAAATAAGTAAAAAATTAGCGTAAACGGCTTTCAAAAGTTACAAATGGAAGTTCGAGAATTGTCCGAAGGACGCGCGACGCAAGCGAGAGATCCTAGGACTGATGAATGATGGATGTGATAGCGCGATAAAAGTCGCATTGAAGGCATAAATGAACGAATCGATACTATAATAGAGTAATAGTCTTTTTCACGTTGCATGTTTGGACCGTTGCTTGCGGAGTGTTGAATGACGATGATGGTGATAGCTACAGCGGCGACGATGATGACGACGATAATGACGACAAAGACTCGATGTTGATTATCGTGAAATATATGTACGTAGCAAATACTCGCATCCAGATGCACATGATCAGATACGGACATGAAACACCGGAGTTCTACGTATAGTTTCGTTTCTTCTGCGGCTCCTCTTCTTGCGGTTACGTTATTTGGATCACGTCAATCAGCGAGCCTCATCAGCTTTCATTCCTCATCCTTGAATTTCACGCGAATCTCGTTCACCCCGTTATTCCACGCCAATTTGGTAGATTCGAGGTAAAAGTCTGTCTTTTTTCCTTTCCACGCTTTCTAGTAGAATTACGTGATCGATATCCCGAAAGTTCGTAACGGACTTCTGTTGATAGTGCGCGGGTACTAATAGTACCGCAGAGAAAAGAGAGTTAGTAACTACGATAGTATCACACTCTTTACGTACGTCTTAACGTTTATCGCGAAGAGAAAATCACGTCGGTTTGTCGCGACGAGTTTTGTGGCAGATATTTAGAAGATGTGTGTACATGCGCGCATTCACGTGTGTGTATGTGGATGCGTGTTATAAAATTTGATCATATTCGTGATGATACCATATCGAGTTACGGGATGACGAGAAACCTGTCGTCAATCATCGGTCGATCGATTCGGACTATTGATCCTTTCAGTCAGTCGTTTGATGGTGTCTGCTGCTTTATATTTTCTCGTTTCTTCTTTTTTTCTTAGCTTCGAGAGCGATAGTAGTAGAAAGTGGCGGTAATAGTAGCAGTAGTAGTAGCAGTAGTAGTAGCAGCAGCAGCAGCAGCAGCAGCAG
>NW_017299903.1:739895-743784 GCF_001594075.2 Trachymyrmex cornetzi | reverse complement strand
GCAGCAGCAGCAGTAGTAGTAGTAGTAGTAGTAGTAGTAGTAGTAGTAGTAGTAGTAGTAGTAGTAGTAGTAGTACTAGTAATAGTAATAGTAGTAGGTGGCCTACGGTGAGCGCGGTACGTAACGAGAGTCTTATTTTATCGATCGGATTATGCGATGTGAACACACAATGACGTAGTTGCACGGTACGTATTTGCGTACAGAAATATATTATTATAGTCTTTTAGTTTCGATAAAAAAGTTCAGTTCCCACCTCGATTGATTGCTCATCTCGAGGTGGCGCGCTTTCTTTCTCTCCCTCCCTTTCTCTCCCTCTCTCTCGTTCCTTTGACTTTTATATATATGCATGTATGTAATATGTATTATGTATTAATACATATATACATATATATACTCTTCTTTAATATTTTATTTAAAATCGTTCCTCTTTCTCTTTTTTCTATCCTTCTTTCGCTGTCCTGATGTGATTACTTTCTATTGTACACTTGTGTTCCTTTCATTTCTTTTTCGCTTGAACGATTCCTCTTCTCCGCCTTCTTTCATTTGTACAACGCAACGAACACACACATTATATTATTTATATATATATATATATGCTTTTATTTATTTTTTATACATACGCAACAAAGCCTTTCCCTGTTCGACTTGAGTCGTCTCTCTTTGTCTTTCATTGAACTCTTTTCTTTTTTTCTGTTCGTTTGTTGTTTGCCCGTTTGTTCGCTTCTTTTACTTTTTCTGTATATATATTTATAACGTATGTATAGCATGTATATAGGTATTCAGCTTCGTTCATCGTCATTTTATTTATTTACTATCTTTGAATTGCTGAGTTTAATAGGAAAGGAACGTAGAACATTTTACTCTCGAGTAGTAAAGTCGCCGCCGATTGTACCTATAATTCAACAAGCAGACAGATTCTCTAGTTAAACAAAGCCATTTGATAGTAATTATTATATTCTGCGCGGAGCAAAAACAATTCGAATGAAAACTGAGCCAAACTTGATCATTAAATAATAAATGCTTCTTAAGTCGGATCTAGGCTACTCTAGACTAGAGTCCCTATAATGAGAGTCAAAACATAAGACCGGAAAGACGCCATTGCTGGGCGCCGGCCGGAAACAGCACAAATAACGCGTGGCACAAATAGACGCGTTCGCGCCTGTTTGTACTACTACACCATGAAACAGTTGCTCACACCAATTCACAGTTTCACTAATACATCGAAAGCATCTAGAAATGGCGGCGACCAATCACGAGGGCGTCGCCCCTTATGTCTTGACTCTCATTATAGGGACTCTACTCTAGACTAAGCAAATAAATACGAATTTTCATTATTCATGCCAATTGAAACAAATTAGTCATTCGCGTTTATTCGCATTCGATCGTTTTCGTCAAGATTCAATCAAATGTTCAATAAAAAAATTGAATTACGTATTAATTATATATACAGGATGTCCCAAAAAGGGACAGCTAAATATCTCAGAAAATATAAGTTTTACAGAAAAGTGTTTCAGATAAAAGTTGTAGGCTTAAAAAAGATCTATTTATTGATTTTATCAGTTTGACTTTGGGTGGCGTCGCTAAGGTCAAGGTTACATCGACTTTTTAAAATGGAATACCTTATTTTTGATCCCAGAATCTAATAGCTGGTGTCAAGAGCTTTTCAAAATACTACAATAAACTAATTTTTCATAAAATATTTTTCGAATTATAACCCTTACGCAAAAGATTGACAAGTGTGTAGTTATTACTGGGGATATTGCTGCCCATGTAGTAATTACTACTGACGAATCACACGACAGGCATTACACCGTTGAAGTTATTATTGGAGGTATTACTGCTCGTGTAATAATTACTGCCAACAGATTACAGAGCAGTTATGCAGGGTGTCCCAAAAAGGTCGGGACACCTAAATATCTCGGGAAATATAAGTTTTACAGAAAAGTGTTTCAGACAAAAGTTATATGGTTTAAAAATATCTATTTACTGATCCTATCAGTTTGACCTTTGGTTGCGTAGCCAAGGTCAGGTCAAGGGTACATTGATTTTCCGAAATGGAACACCCTATTTTCGATTCAAGAATCTAATAGTTGATGTCGAGAGCTTTCCAAAACGCTATAATGAAATATTTTTTTATGAAGTACTTTTCAAGTTATAATGCTTCAAAGTTACAGTATCGCCGGCATTAGCATTACCCAAAATATTTAATTTTGGAGACTGGCCAGTCAAGGCGAGATCGGTCGGTGGTCCGTGACCTTCAGTTAACGCACAAACAAAAACATAACGCGTGGTATTACATATTTTGGGTAATGCTAGTGTCGGGGCGATACTGTAACTTTGAAACATTATAACTTGAAAAGTACTTCATAAAAAAATATTTCATTATAGCGTTTTGGAAAGCTCTCAACATCAGCTATTAGATTCTTGAATCGAAAATAGGGTGTTCCATTTCGGAAAATCAATGTAACCTTGACCTGACCTTGGCTACGCAACCGAAGGTCAAACTGATAGGATCAGTAAATAGATATTTTTAAACCATATAACTTTTGTCTGAAACACTTTTCTGTAAAACTTATATTTCCCGAGATATTTAGGTGTCCCGACCTTTTTGGGACATCCTGTATACAGGGTCATCGAAAAGTATCGGACCCCCCTACTCAATGAGAAATGACAATGGAATCGATGTCGAATCGACGTCGATTCGATGTCAAATTGATGATTTCGACGTCGAATCGACATCAATTCGATGTCGATTCCATTGTCATTTCTCACTGGGTAATATCTTCAGTTAGAATGCATTTTGGAGAAAATGTCCAATAGCAAAGTTGTATGGTTTCAAGCGAGGAATAAGATGATAACCTTGACTTTGATCTTGACCATGTCCTTTAAGGTCATTTCAAGGTCAACCTTATTTTTTTAAATGGAACCCCCTACATTTTATTGCATATTTTTATAGCTTATCTCGAGAGCTTTCCAAAACACTATAATAAAACATTTTTTTATTAAGTATTTTTTGAGTTATAAAGATTTGAAATTTTTACTGAAAATGGATTCTTATACTGAAAATATTAGGGGGATCCGACACTTTTTGATTAATGTATTTTCTTTAAACCAATTAATTGGTCTCATTATTCCGCGCACAAAAGTATTAAGGTTATGATTAATGAAAACTAAATAATATTTTACAAGATATTTTACATATTCAATATTCATAATAATACTTTTATTATGCAAAATGTTATAATTATGCATAAAAATTTTTAATATTGTAAAAAATTGTGCATAATTACAATATTACGTGTAATTTTGAAACTCATTGTAATAGAACAAAGAAAATTTAATTTGGCTAAAAAGGAATCAGTGCAATAAGAAGTGCGCAAAAATTTTTGTAAAAAGATATTTAATAAACCATAAGATGCGTAATTACATCATTGTCTGGACGTTTCGGCTATACATTTTAGCTATCCTCAGTAATATCATGATACAGAATCTCCAAGTATCCATCAAGAAGTATAATTGTCGGCCAAAGAAGTTTCCATGCTTTTTTGGTAACGAAATTATATAATCTAAATATTAATAGAAATAATGTTTGAAAAAATCTTGAATAAATTAACGTAATTGACCAGTGATTTTTAGCCAAATTAAATTTTCTTTGTTCTATTACAATGAGTTTCAAAATTACACGTAATGTTGTAATTATGCACAATTTTTTACGATATTAAAAATTTTTATGCATAATTACAACATTTTACATAATAAAAGTATTATTACGAATATTGGCAAGCGAGAGACACCGGGGTATCTACTTCGTACTAGTAACAAATGTGTGAGACAGCGAAAGGACACCGCGAGCCGGCACACGTCCAATTACGCTTTCTCTCTCAATCGT
>NW_017299903.1:702102-739495 GCF_001594075.2 Trachymyrmex cornetzi | reverse complement strand
TTGGATTAATCTTTCCTATTGGTTGATGTCACACGCTCTACCAATAGGAGAGCGCAAAACGCCATTAATCCAACCCAGGTTGGTGCAAACCCGGTCGGGCCGAAAACGCTATAAAAGAGAAGTGCCAGAAATAATTACTGAAGTATTATTTCTATTTGGCATCATCGAAAAAATTCTACAAGCTTCTCATATTGAATGTACTCTTCAACAGTTGAATAAGTGCTCGCTGCTATAAATGTATTCTTTTAGATCTGAAAATCTGATTGGATGATTCAGAAGAGTACATAAATAACAGCGAACTTTCCCTCAACTGTTGAATTTGCTGAACACAGCCATTACTACGCATGTATTACTGGCAGTAATATTTAAGCAGTAATATATTTCAGCAGTAGTGCGAAAAAATCACACACAGCAGTAATACTTCTGTGTAGTTGTCAATAATACGTCTATGTGATTCCTAATAATATTCCCAGTAGTTTCCTATAATATTTCTGTGTAGCGATCAGTAATATTTCGGCAGTCGGTCTTTTCCATAAGGGAAGGCTCGAAAGTTAGACGGGGAGCACAGACTCTTGCATAACGTACAATGCATAAGAAAATTAACCAATCAAAGTCCTTTATTTCCTTCCTTTCCACGAAATAAAGGACTCTGATTGGTTGATTTTCTTATGCCTCACATTTTATGCGTTATGCAAGAGTCTGTGTTCCCCGCTTTAGGGCTCTCACACATGAAATGCATAACAGAGCATAAGCATAACATAAGGCCGCTAAACCAATGAGCATCTTATGTAAATCAATATGGCGACATTATGCTAGATGCTCATTGGTCCAGCAGTCTTATGTTATGCTCTGTTATGCATTTCATGTGTGAGAGCCCTTATAATACCGCCGGCATTAGCACTACGTAAGGTGTTCGACCGACAGCTAAAACCTCTTGAATGTTGTTCAGGATCATATCCTAGAGAACATTATTAAGATCAAGGTCATTGGAGATTGTTTTTCTTATTTTCATTTTTACATAAAAATAAATTTTCAGTGCAAAAATGAAAATAAGAGAAACAATCTCCAATGACCTTGATCTTAACAATGATCCTGAACAACATTCAAGAGGTTTTAGCCGTCGGTCGAACACCTTGCGTAATGCTAATGTCGGCGGTACTGTAACTTTCAAGCCTAACTCGCAAAGTACTTAATGAAAATGAACTTAATTATAGTGTTTTGGAAAGCTCTCGAAATAAGTTACAAGAATATGTAATGAAAAGTTGAGGGTTCCATTTAAAAAATTCAAAGTGACCTTGCCCTGATTTTGACAACGCCACCAAAGGTCAAATCAATAATACCATCTTATATCCCCCTCGAAATCACAAAAGTTTTGTCTGAAATACTTCGATTTAACGCAGTGATTCTGAAATATTTGAGTGGATCTTTTAAAATGGGACATCTGTATATCGTATAATATGTACAAGGTGTTTCATTTTAAGTGATATGGTCGATTATCTCGCGAATCGATGATTTTATTGAACAATTTTTCGAACGAAAGTTGCATGGCTTGAAGGGGGACACATGATGGAAATGTGGACTTGACCTTGAGTGACCTTGTCAAAATCAGGTCAAGATCATTAATGTTTTTTTAAATGGAAACCCCTATTTTTTATTACATATTCTTGTAGCTTATCTCGAGAGCTTATAATAAAGTTTAAACATTATAATAAAGTTATTTTCGTTAAGTACTTGTTAAGTTATAAGGCAAGACCATCACTGATCCGGCTAATCAAGGCTAGATCAATTACTGATCCGGCCAATTAAGGCAAGATCACTTCGAATATGTCTTTAGCCTGATAAGATGTTCAAATAGAGATTTTCTTGCAGACAGCCTCATCCATTTCTTAAAATTTTCTACTGTTGAAATTAAAATATTTTGAGGAATGTTACGACAAACATTAGTTATTCGATTTTTCATGTCTCCTACAGATGTCGGCAGAGTTTTTTAAACAATATTTTTCATGTAGTCCCACAAAAAAATCACACGAAGTTAAATCAGGAGACCGTGGAGGTCTTGAATATATCCATACCTCCCTATCCATCTTTCATGAAAGATGTTATTCAGGTATTCCGTCACAATACGATGAGAATGGGCACCATCTTGCTGTCATCACATTTTTTGTCGAGTAGCAAGATCAACCTCTTCTAAAAGCTCAGGCAATTTATTCTGCATAAAAGAAAGGTAAATTTCCCCATTTAAGCGGTTACCAAAAAAGTATGGACCAATCAAATATTGATTTACAATTCCGCACCAAGTTTAAACTCCAACGATATTGATTATCAACACGTTGAATCTAGTGAGGATTGTATGTGGACCAATAATGACAGTTATGCCTGTTGGTTGTCCATTATTATGAAATGAGGCTTCGTCACTAAAGAAAGCATACTGAAAAAAAGTTGAATCTTCTCTTATCATTTGTAATGCCCAACGACAAAATTGTCTTTTTAGCGTCATATCACTTACATTTTGGGTTAAAGTGATGTGGTAGGGATGGAATTTATGTCTTTGTAAAATCCTCCACACGGTGACATAAGGAATTCCTAAATTACATTGTAGTTCTCTAGTCGAAATATGAGGATTCAGGTTTTTCATTGCTAGCACTACTAATACACGCGGATTAACGTCATCTTTAGCATTTATTTGCTTGCAGTTAATAAAATTCTTCTCGTAATAAAATTCTTCTTATCTACATTTGGATGTCGTCTAAACGGATATCTGTTACGATACAATCTTTCTGCTCTACAATAATTTCATCCAGCTTCACCAAACACAAGAATAATATCAACGATTTAATTTGAACTGTAAGCGGCCATTTTGAAAAAAGCTTTGAAAAAATCCACTAATGTAAAAAAATTGAAAGAAAAAGCTATACGAAAAAAAGAGGAAAGTTGAATCGTTCAATTGGGAAGGATTGGACTCAATTCCGTGCGCGTGAGCGTATGTCAAACAATGTGGATAGATTGCGGAGACGCGCGCGCGTAAGAATCCCGCTCACACGCGCATGTGTACATTAGATAACGCCGGCGGTACTGTAACTTTCAAGCTCCATAACTCAGAAAGTATTCAATGAAACGTAACTTTATTATAGTGTTTTGGAAAGCTCTCGAGATAAGCTACAAGAATATGTAATAAAAAATAGGGATTTCCATTTAAAAAAACATTAATGACCTTGATCCGATTTTGACAAGGTCACTCAAGGTCAAGTCCACATTTTCATCATGTGTCCCCTATCAAGCCATGCAACTTTCACACACGTTCGAAAAATTTTTTAATAAAATCATCGATTCGCGAGATAATCGACCATATCACTTAAAATGAAACACTTTATACAGGATGTTTCAGAAATAGTTGGCCAAACTTTAAGAGCATATTCCACTCATTGTAAGGATGAAAGAAAGTCATATAAACATAGGTTCGAAAACGCTTCCTTTCCAAGTTATAAACATTTTTTTATTTTATACTTATATCTATATTTTATTTTATACTTATATCTATATTTTATTGTATACTTGTATCTATTTTTTATTTTATATTATATCTATATTTTCATTACAGAAATTGCTGGAAATAATTCCCTTCCGCATCGATGCATGCTTCGCATCGATGTCGCATGGATTGTCGAAAACGATCAAAAATTCTCGGAGTATTTCGTATTTTTTCACACGCACCGATAATACGATTTCGGAATACTTCCACAGTAGCAATAGGAGTATTATACACGAGGGTCTTAAGATGTCTCCATAAATAAAAATTCAAAGGATTCAAATCGGGAGAACGTGCAGGCCAAGCAATGGGTCCTTCTCTACCAATCCATCTATTGATGTAATTATTATTCGACTCTCGAGCAATGCTGAAATGTGCTGGAGCTCCATCATGCATGAACCATATTTGATTGCGTATCTGTAGTGGAACGTTTTCTAATATTAGAGGGAATTACGTTTCCAAAAATTGTTTGTAGTTGTTACCATTAAGTGTAGGTGGGAGAAAAATCGGTCCAAGAAGGAAATCTCTAATAATACCAGCCCATACATTGCACTAAAATGTAAGTATAAAATAAAATATAGGTATAAGTATAAAATAAAAAAATGTTTATAACTTGGAAAGGAAGCGTTTCCATGTTTATATGACTTTTTTTCATCCTTACAATGAATGAAATATGCTCTTAAAGTTTGGCTAACTATTTCTGAAACCCTGTGTATATATATGTATACATATATATTATTTCTTTTCAAGATTTAGTATATTGATTTATTTTTTTAAACTTACTTCGGGTAACCTGACAAGAAGATCATGAAATCGACCCGGCTGCTGAGGAGCGCTGTGCTCGACAAAACTTCGCAGACAGCTCATGTACCGTTCTTGTATCTGTTCTAATTCCAATGTACTTCCTCGTGCTAAGAAAGATAAGCGAAATTAGTTGAAATATGTGTTTGATCCATTTCAGAAATTCGGGACATCAAATGATTATAAATGCAAATTGCCACTGATGAAATGTTGCATATATTCTAATTTAAGTTTTCATTTCTTTCTATAAGTGAATTTCATCAATACGAGATGTCATAAATCGGTAGTGTAACCGAGAAGGATGTGGTTCTATATGAAAATTATAAATTGAAAACGTAGAATAAAATTTTTTCATATGAAGCTTTGTTTTTAAGAAAATCAATTTTAAATATTCACCAAGCGCGCGTGCACTTAACATGTCTCGATGCATTTCTATACTAGTATCTCTGTTCGTATATTTATTATTGCATATTAACCTTCAAATCGTACACGTCCCTTGAGCACCTATTAATAGTACACAGATGCGAATTGGGATTTGACATTTTTAATTACAAGTCTCTTTTGAGGATTAAAACAACAGTTTCTTTAAAACTACTCTTTTCTGAGAAATAATTTTCTCACAAATCCGATAGTATCAATTTAATCAGAAAGCATATCTAACGTAGTTGGGATAAGCCGCGGTAACTAATCATGCGCAAGTGTCAGTAAATTTTTGTGGTGTGAATTCGCATTAGTGTACGGTTTAAAGGTTAAATAATCGAGAATAAAAACAAGATATTTATATATGTTAAAAATTATTTTATATAAATTGTTGAAAGTATTGTTCATTCGAACAGGCAATTCTACTCTTCAAAGTAAATTTTTATGAATGCTGTCTAACGTGTCTAGTACATTAATTTATCTATCCGTACCCGCCGGCGTAGGTATATATAAAGTCAATTTTATGATTAAATCGTCACAAGTATTTATCCTCACGGAATTTGTCGGTGTGAGATGATAGACACGTATGCACATATATCTGGATAGCCGAGTCTGTTAAGATCATATATTACTATTTGTGTGCTACATTAGCCCATTAGAATTAGAATTTCATCGGAAAAAAATTGTAAACCAGCATTTCTCTGCATGAAAATCTTCAGAAGGCTATCAGAAAAGAAATGCATGTTTGAGATTCAAGACTTGTGTAGGAAATATATAAAAAAAAATCGAATAGTTGCAAAAAGCTTATTTTTCGCATATAAAACGAAAGATATTGTTTGTATGGAAAAAAGTTCAATATAAAAAATGTAGGTATTCGAAATACCTACAAAATGAGCAAAGTTGTTAAAAAAACCTGTTTTTTTTAACCACCCTACTTTTATTTTAAACAAAAAATATTGTTTTTTTTTATTTGAAACAATATTTATTTTGTGTTTTTTGAGCAAAAAAACATATTTTTTGTTTAAAATATGTTTTTTGTTGCTTAAACAAACAAAAAATATTGTGTGAATATTTAAAGCTTTCGCCTTAAAAAATAATAAATAACTAAAAGAATCAGTTATTTTTATTTATTCTTATTTTTATTTTATATTACTGCTAATATGTTTCTTGTGTGAGCGTCACTGAGCTCCAAAGTGTACGCGAATTCATTATCGACCTTATTGATCCTGCGGGTAAATCGAGTTGATAAATCAGGGGTACTGGCTTGTACCATCCTGTAGCCATGCCTGACGTTATATCCTACCGAGCAAAAACTCCGTTCGAAATTTATCTGAGGAAGCCATTAAATATGTTAAGCCAATAACATGGTGGTTTGCGCTAAAAAATAATATCAACGTTGTTACATTCGATTTGGTAACACATTTCCATACAGCATTTGTATTGCTGCTTCTGCTGGCACAGAAAGGCTGTTTTCACTGGCTGGATCATTTCATGATCTTGCCTTCATTGGCCGGAACATGCCCCGATCTTGCTTTCACCGGCTGGATCATTTCATAAACAAAAGTTAACTTTGAAATTATTCCTAAATATGACCCAAAGGTCAAATTCATGAAGACCATCAAATGTTAATTTTTGTACCCTTCAACTTTTTTCGTAATCAGTGACTCAAAAAAACCCCGGATACTGATTTTCGTAAAAGTTGAAGAAATTTTAAGATTTTGATCCGCCATATTGGATCGGCCATTTTGAATTTTGAAAATCTATCTTCAGATTCGTAATCAACGACCCGAAAAATCCTCGGATACAAATTTCCAAAACAATCGGTTATAAAAACATACAAAAAACCCTGACACAAAAGGTTAAAAAACATAAAAAATTCAATTTGCTCTATTTCAGTGAAAAAATTTGGATCATAGCAACCGAATATGCGTTGGAAAGGATAAGAATAACACTTTAATGTAACATCCGGCTGGATGCTGAAAAAAAATTGTTAGACATTTTATAAGTTGTTGAAAATGGCCAAAAACTTCATTTTTTGCACCTTTAAGTTAGAATATCTCAAAAACTTGACGTGATACGACATTTCCGCGGCCATATTTGTAATCAGCGTATCAAAATCTATTAGAAACAATTTCGCTTACTTTAAGGCCAAAATGGTGTCGACCAGTGTAATCGAAGAGTAACTTTTTTTTTAATTCCTAGAAAAATATCAGCTGTCGAATGCTTCACACGGCTATTTGATATGATGCATATTAACGGAGTTATTCCATTTTTTGTACGAAAAAAAGATATTCACTTTTCAAAGTCGGTTTATAATAATTTAACTGCAAGAAAGCGTTTTGTTATTAAGTGTACGTGATAGTGCAATTCTCCAAGAAGAAAAATCATCCTTGTAAATTGCCATGCGACTGTTCAAAAGTGAAAAAATTAAGTTTTCCGCAGACAGGTTTTTAGTGAACAAATGGCTTTTTGTAAAGACTAATGAACATTTCAGGATCGTTTAGGGCTAGATTTTTTCGTCATCACGAAGGCTACATTTTACGAGAATTTCAAAGCTTTGTGTTTAAATCTCGATGAACAGAGAGCGAGTGAAGAAAAGGTTTTTTTCGGTGCTTTTTATTTTTTTTTGCTTAATTAATAGACCGATCTTAATGTTCCACGTCTCATTTTGTAGGTACTTCAATGTAGATAGGAATACCTACATTTTTCATACTGAATTTTTTTCCATACAATCAATACCTTTCGTTTTATAAGCGAAAAACATGTTTTTTTAACTATTAAATTTTTTTCGCATATCTTCTATACAAGTCTTGAGTCTCAAACGTATGCATTTCTTTTGTGATGGCCTTCCAAAGATTTTCGTGCAGAGAAATGCTGGTTTACAATTTTTTTCCATAATGGGAATTTTTCAGTTCTAATTCTACTGGACTAACGTATACTTGAGGCACGTACACATATATTCAGAAATGGCTACATGAATCGTCGTGTCGGTCGCAAAATCGAAGCCCTTTAAACTCGTAAATTTTTTATCTCGACTGTCTCGAGCTTTCGTTATATTAGTCGCGTATTTAAAACAGAGTTTAACTAAAATGTATTGTACCCACTTTTAATCTGCCCTCTAATTTGTAATCTGCGATTCATCATTTAAACGATTGCTATCAGCGGATGTAACAGAAATATTTAAAATTTAAGCATAACAGCGACGGACAATAAACATATATCCGAAATAATATTTAGAGTATAAGGAAATTGCTAGTAAGACACCCACGACCGATTGCGAAGCGGAAAAGTCGAGGGGTTATCTCGCAAACATGAGACAATGTAACACGCGCGCGCTAACGGCTCACTAATAAACTGTACAATTTTTAATGCTTAAAGATGCGATGGTAATTATTTGATTAACCTGACCTGTTTCCAAAAAACAAAGTTTCGTATAAAAAAATGTTATTCTACATTTAATTGAAATCTTGTTAAATAAAAGTTTACATTAAGATCTCGTGGGAAAATGCATGCGTGCATAGTTGTTTTTAAAAAGTATTTTCAAAACTTACATTTCGTGTCTCCAATTGTAGCGTTGGAAAGAAGATAAGCTTATATTATTATTATATATATATATATATATATATATATATATATATCGCTCGAATACACGTAATACCAAAGAAGTTAACTTGACGGGATAATAACAGACACATAACAGCAGATTTAATAAAAGTGCTTACCTTGTGAGAGCATAGTGATTACTTTTAGACAGACATACTCCTCCATCCGTAGCCTCACTCGCCTAAACATTAACGTGACATATGTGATTTTTTCCACCATGAGCCCTACATCTTGCCGCAATTGGTCCATGGTTATCGGCCGACCCATCATGCTGGTTAGGCACCTTTGCAACGTATACATGTTGTTCGTTACCTGGTTGTGAAATTTTTATTAGAATGGGTCAGTGAACACATTCGTCGTATTTATAAACTATCCCTGGTAAAAAAAGTTAATAGAGAACGATTGAGAACGATAAGATTTCTATCAACTTGTATCGTTTCTATAAGCTTATATCATTTTTCTATCGTCGACCTTGCAAGCATCAGATTGGATATGAATCCTATCGTATTTTATCGGGTTCTATAAGATTTGTATAAAATTTCTATAAGATGTGTTTAATGCCTATTCGAGTCCAAACACCAGATGTAATTATGTATCAAATCCTTTATTATATTAGTATAATCATCAACGTTTCGATCCTTGGTTCGGATCCTTTTTAATATAAATTAACTATTATATATCTCATTGAACTCCCTAGAACATTACATAACCATATGAATTTTACAATCAATTCTTACTTATTTGATAAAAATTAAAACTTAAAACTTGACATTTTATTTATATGATATACTGTTAGTTATATAAGATTACAACGTTACTTGTCATGTCGCCAGTCAACAAGCGAATGTCCTATCTTATATATTGATACTCGTCGTATCTTCATATATTCATGTTAATCAAATGACCGACAATTAGAATAAAATGAAAAGATCGAAAACTAAACTTTTGTAAATAAATAACCATAAGCTGAATTTAAACGTTCTGTATCCGTTTGTAAATTCAAGCTGTTTTCTTGTCCACGTATATGAATCATTTCTGATATAAATCTTTTATTTAAAATTATTTCTTCATCAAGTATTTTAAGGTTATCCCACTCAAATTCATGTGAAAAACCTAATCGATGTTCTATGATTACTGATTTCTGTTCTGTGTTCCAATTTATATGATTCCTATGTTCAGATATTCTAGCTTTTAACGTTCTACCTGTTTGATCTTTTCATTTTATTTGATTATAAAATTCATACGATTATATAGTGTTCTAGGGAGTTCAATGAGGTATACAGTAGTTAGTTTATATTGAAAAGGACCCGAACCAAGGATCGAAACGTATTGATGATTATACTAATATAATAAAGGATTTGATACACAATTACATCTGGTGTTTGGACTCGAATAGGCATTAAACACATTTTGGATTTATTCACCCGAGTCAATTAATTAATGATTTAATAATTAAACGGCTTCTTCCACGTACACAAGTTAAGTTTTGTGCAAGATCATAAATTGATCGATATTTATTAAATTATATAGAACCAAACGTTTCAGTCTGTCATCAGACCATTTTCAATGGTATTACATAGATTTGTTAAAAAATTTTTACAATAATATTGAATATTAATAGATCGATATCATTCTCGTTGTCATTATACATATCATTGTCAATATTTAATTTATAATTTACAAATTATCCATATATAATCTTCGTCAACTGCATAAAATCATGGAAAGCAACAGTAAGTCTTATCAGTTAAAATGATTCCCATCCTCTGCACTCCATGCAAAACATGTCTGCTCTAAATTATCAGTGTAGTTTATAATTATATTATCCTTAGTGATGATTTTTTATTATCATTCCAATAACTCGACGCACCATTACCTGATACTGATAATTAATAATTTATAATTCTTAGTATGACTCCCTCAATTAATTAATTCAAAAAACTTCGTAATACCTAACGTAAAATTATTAAATTGTATCGTAAAACTTCGTAATACCTGCGTAAAATTATTAAAATGTATCACGAATTGTAATGCATATAATATCGAAGACATATTATACTTTCGTTTGTTCGCTTTAACGTCTATACAATTAATGTGTGGAAAGCTAGGACAAACTGCGAGAACTGTCTCGTATGTTCTGACACAACGTATTTATATCTTAGGCTAAAGCGACATTATGTGATTTCAAAACAGCAATATCATAACATGTCGAGCACAGAAACATATGCTTCTGGAAATTTCTGTGTGTCATTCTGCCTGTTTAAACCTTTTTCTTGTTTTTTGATAAAAATCATTTCAGATGTCAGTCTTTTGAAAAGATATTGTTCTTTATCCATAATTTTTATATCATCCCAATTGAAATTGTGACCCTTATTCATATGATGTTCTGCTAAGACAGAACTGCAGTGTTTTTTATTTTTTATATCTTGTCTTTTTTAACAAATCTATGTAATACCATTGAAAATGGTCTGATGACAGACTGAAACGTTTGGTTCTATATAATTTAATAAATATCGATCAATTTATGATCTTGCACAAAACTTAACTTGTGTACGTGGAAGAAGCCGTTTAATTATTATATTTTTGTATTGATCCACGGTTAATTAGTAATTTGTAATTAATGATTGTAATATTTCTATAAGATTTGATTTAAGTTAGTGAATTCACAAACCAGATTCCGTATTAAAAACGATAGGATTTTTCTATCGTTCTCTATCAACTTTTTTTATCAAGGATTCTTCAGATAAAAACGTTGTCAGAAATATACATATTGCGCCTATATTTAAAAAATGATTACCCCATAGTAGTCGGAAAATCACGAACAGCAAGAGTTTTGTTTGTTATTAAAAATTTATTTTATGTTAAAATCTAATAAAAAATGACGATAGACGTAAATAAACAAATAGTTGGTGTATAATTATAAGCAATTAAAAAACTGATTTCTTACTTGGCTTTTATTTTATTTCATTTTCTACTTAGGTGTTCGTCATTACCCCACTCTCCCTTATATTCTTAACATTATCAAATGTCATTTTTAGCATTTTCGTTTCGCAACTTTTTTCGAATCGTGACAATTTTGAAATTTGCTATACCACTTTTTTTTCAATTGTGATGTTCTGACGATTTTTATGAAGTAAAATTAATTCTATTTTTTTATGATTGATACAGTAATGTATTATCCACTGAACTCATTCATGATAATAACTCGAAAATCATGTTCTTTTAATTACGTCTCTTTTAAAGTAAGAAAGCGTACGTAAAGCTAATATTAATAAAAATTAATAATGCTATTAATGATAGTATTAACAATTACATCATTTAAGTGAATTACATCATTTGATGACACTAATTAGTACTTCATCGTCAAAATTGTGTTTTGTACAAATTGCATCTAAAAAAATTTTCGTATAAAAATAATAAAAATGAATAATTCTTTTATAGAATCTGGATTTTTTTAAATTTCGTTTGAAAATTGATACACGAAAAATAATATTGTTGTAACTTCTAGAAGATATGTGCTGAGTATTGTAAGGAAAGTATTGTAAGGAAAAATCGTTTACAGTGTATATTTATTTATAAAATGTATACGCTCTCTTCTCATAAATTATTGTAAAATGTAATTACTTCTTGCATAAAGTCTGCACCCGTCCCGTCAGTAGCGACATTTGTCAACCTATGATGACCGTGCATTGCTTGGTAGGCAGATGTGGTCAGCACAAGAAGTTCATGCCATTTGTGGGTGAGCAATCTCGTGTGAACTTCGACCGGCAGCTCAAGGTAAAACGGTAACCTTTTGGTCCACTGCACCAACTTGTACACTATGCTGTCTCCTATTTGACACAGCTTGTCACTTAAATCTGAATTATGGTCCAGCAGCTCGTCCAAGTTCTGTAACGCGAACAGTGGCCATGTACAAATCTTAGAGCGCAGTTATTTGTTTGAGGATTTACTAATTTGGAATTGGAGTGAGGAGAATAAACCTAATTAAATAAAAGAAATCCTATTTTCGATCAAAGCGGATAATTGTTTAATCACATTTCCTTGAAATACGACGTTTTTTCACTAGTTATTGATTATTGCAATAAATATTGTCGAAACCTCGATGATCGAATTGAGAAAACGCAAAGAATTTCAGGTTCAAATCTTAGTTAAGGTAATATTTTTCGCAATAAATTATTCATAATTTTAAAATTCTTATTAACATCAAATTATACAAGTCTGCATGTTCCTGCATTCTGGAAAGTAGAAGTCGTTTCTTACGTAATTTTGTGCGTTGAATTCGAATCCGGCAGCAGAATTAGTCTATCACAGATTACCGAGACAATTTGGTTTATGTTGAGACTTGAATTCCGCGCGCTTTATGCTACAGTAGCGTCTCTGCCATATTGTTAAGTTTTAAGACGAACACGCTCATTGGCTCATATGTTGCTATGAGAACAACCTCTTTCTTTCTGTTTTTTTACCTCGCATGTTCGTTCGTGCGTTACGTGATTCATAGCATAAGCGAAAACGCTATCTGTGTTTTTTCGTTTTGCAAAATTGATTGTTTAAACAAATTGTTTAAAACTGCCCATTTTTAAAAAACTAAAAGTGCCATTCGAGTCTACGTTCGAAAACAAGAAACTTTTATTCTTGGAATTTTTTCGATCCAGTGCTTTGTTTATGCAAAAAATGGGTATTTTAAACAATTTGTTTAAACAATTGTCGTTTAAACAATCAATTTTGCAAAACAAAAAACACGGGTAATTTTTTTTTCGCTTATGCTATGAATCACGTATTCAGTTTGGCTCTATCACGGCTGTATTAAGCATCCCAGTGAGAAATGATAATGGAATCGACATCGATTCGATGTCGATTCGACGTCGAAATTATCAAATCGACATCGAATTGACATCGATTCGACATCGATTTTATTGTTATTTCTCACTGGGATGGGCCTTAAGGGGATGCTGGAGTGTCCTGTTTTACAATTAATTTTTAAAGACTCTTTTCTCTTAATTGTCTTTATGGATTGAAAAGTCCTTCTCCACAATTAAAGTATCGACAACAACATAGGCTGCCAGCTACAATTTAATACGAAAAATGAAAGAAAATAAAAAATTGTAGTTTTGTCACCGGCTTCTGCAGTCAACTCGTCACAATATGTGCTGCATATAAAAGTTTCAGATTTTACCCGTTTAAAATAAGTAGCCAGCAGCCTACAGAAAACCTCGAAGAACAATCCTATACTTTTAGAAACGAGGTAGGAGCTTTAGTATAAGAGAAAAGAGTCGCCGAAAATTTCGTTTGTATATTAATGAAATTGACGTGAAGCCATGAAACCGAGCAGTATTTTAGTTGATCTCTTTCTAAGAGATGGCGTTACAATATGTCAGATAAGGACAGATGAATGCGTTAGAGCGAGATATAACAGAACGATATATAATAAGTATAAGAAATGAATAAAAGATGTCATTATTATCGAATTTGGAATTTAAAAAAGTCTGTACTATCGACCTTGATTAAGTTCGACTGTCACTCCAGCATTCTTTTAATGGGTTAATACATGTCTGTAAGGTGGAGTTTATAGAAAAGAAAAAGATTTTCCAAATTGAGATTTTTATCATTTTTTAGTCCAATATGGCGCTTTAGAGCTGTTATATCGTCACATCATGACAATATTTGTTTCGTATAAAAGCTGTGCAATCTGTACTTACGAAATAACAGTCCACAAACAAATCATTTGCACAAAGAAACAACGTAGAGTTCTTAGATTTGAACTTGGACATCTAATTAAATCGTTAATGTTATATGAAAATTTATGTGTATGTGTAGCATACGTGAATAAGATATTGATGTAGTAATATCTAGTGATGTATCAGTGACACGTAAATCATCTGTAAGTCTTGCTTACACAATGACTAATCATCTATTTGTGATGCCGTATGTACATAAATTCACATCAAAATATTTAAGCACTAGATCTGCTCTCATCGAAAATAGGATTTGTCTCATTTAAATAATGGATTTTGTGGCTAAACTAGTGTACGCTTTTGGAACATAAAGTGAAATGGGTATATATTCGCGAAAGCAAGAAAGAGAGTTCTAGTGTAGGAATAAAAAGCAGACTTAATATTTCATTCAAATGGATCAGTTTAGAGCAATGCTGGGATTTACTTGTACATTTCAGCCGATTTTCAACTTGGTTTATGCCCTTTACTTCACCAACCCGCGCGCAGCCTAAATACCGATCGGCATTTAGGGGCATGAACGAAGTTGAAAATCGGCTGCAATGTGCAAGTAAATCCCAGCACTGGTTTGGAGAAACAGATTATTCACTGAATTGCTGTTGCTTACGGAAATAAACGTTGATTAGACTAACAATAAGTAATTTTTTAAATTAAACTTATATACTGCACATTAGAAAAATATATATTTTTTCGTGGAAAAAAATTATGTCGATGTTTACATTAATTATACTAATGTCTTAATAGAAATTATGCAATTTACATTATATGTTTTATTATAAAAGGACCTATTCTCACATACCCTCAATGTAGCGATATCTTGGAACTCGTCGCAGTCTATAAGGGTTTGAATCATGGTTAAGGTAGCGTCCAGAGGAAATACTCGATCCCTCGAACTGCTAACTGCATTGTCTAACCTTTGTCGTAAGTGCACCACCTTAAACATACGAAGTTAATATATAAAATCTATTTACATAGCCTTTTTTTTATCAAAATAATACACTATTTGCATTTGTTAAATATTTTAGTTATGCATCTAGAATATTGATTAAAATCAGTAGTAATTTTCTCAGAGAGAGAGAGAGAGAGAGAGAGAGAGACGCATATACATTGCTGTTTGAATCAATCTTTGTCAGTTATACATATAGTATCTCACAGGTCGGGCTTTCAATCTTGTTTACGTGAAATGTTTCTTGAAATTTTTTCATAAAGCGAGAAAGTTATTCTGAAAAGATCTGCACGTTTTAATTCCTCCAGCACTTCCTCTGGTGCGCGAAATTCGAGTTCGGCGGCCGCGCATCCAATCGATAGACTAAACCTTTCACTAACCTTTTGGATCTCGAGACATTTTCTCGAGGTCGGGCACGGAGTGTATGTGAGCGAGATAGAAAGAGAAAGAGAAAAAGAAAGCGAAAGAACCTACCAAGTTGGTTTCTGACTTCAGGGAAAGCTGGTCGCTTTGTCGGCTAAGGTTCATGCATAAGTGACTATCTCGTGGAGAACTGTGGGACACGTTTGCAGTTGAAGGCGCTTAACATGAGGAAGGGACCAAAGTTTCGTAGGGGGCACAAGGGAGAAGATATACAGGAGAGGATGCGCGAGAAGGAGAAGGAGGGTGAGGTTACTGTCCCCCGTGCAGACTTTCACGAGTTACGAAACCGTTGGAGAACTGCCCGTCCTTGGCATCGGCTGCCGTTGATTTTCTATTGTCCCTATCTGCGTCGCTCGCTATGACGTTTCCAAGCAGTGACGATGACGAACAACGATTGACGTGATACTTCGTTACGATAAAAAGATATTCGATACTATTTTAGTAGAAATTAGTAAAGTTCATTGATATAGCTAAATTATGTGCAGCATGATGTGTTTAGAAATATATTATATATAAATGATAAATTTCGATTCTGTTTAATGATTTCTTTTTATAATAATTATTAGCGAAATTGTAACGAAATGATGAGAGATATAAATATATATACATTTGTATTTAATAGAAATTATATTAAAAAGGTTTCATATATGTATAATGTATGTCTTATAATCTCTATTTTTATAATTAGATTATAACAAAGCTTATTCTTTTTTCGAAATATTTAAATATCTGAGATATTTAATAAAATTTAATGAATATTATATAATGAAGTAATTCTCTTTAAAAACTCTCTAAATATTTATATAAAATATTCACACATAATTAAGAATTTAAGTAAAAATTAGTTTTATAGAAATTTTATGTGCAGAATATCTTCTGATAAAATAAAGATAAAAGTTAATCTTCACAACAGCTCAACTGGAATTAAGTAAATGGTCAAATAATTTTTTTTCACGTTATTTTCGCAACTAAAAACAATAAATATTCTTCTTCTTAAAGAAAGCGATTCCGTTGTTTGCAATTTTTTTTCTTATCTTATATAAAATTCACTTTGAAAATGTGGTTTCATTGTGCATCTCACGTACGATGACTCGGCCGCAGCTCGAAAGTGACCTCTTTAATGGAGCACCAACATGGTCAATATTTATTCGGTTTTACCGGCATCGGTTTCACTTTTGATAATGGCCTCTACTGGACCAATTGAACGATCGCGGCAGTTCCCTTGTTTGCTCATATAATCAGACGTAACACGCATATTTTTCCATTACTCACGCTAATCATTCCACTTGAGAAAATCGGAGATGATATTTTTGTATACCAAAATTGCAATATAGGAAAAATTAATTTTATTGAAAGTAAATTTAGTTATGAAATTATATCCGCATTATAATTTATAATTGTATATATATATATATATATATATATATATACCTGTATAATATACATGGCTTTCAAATGATTTCAGTAAATAATTTTTCATATAATTTTTTATATAATATATTTCATCGATTAATCATCATAAAGATCTGTTTATGTCGTTTGTAAAAAACTACAAACATAGTATTGAAAAACACTGCTTTACGGAGACATATAATTTTGTAAGTTATATAAGAATCTTGTACTATATAAGAAGTGTATAGATGAACACAAATGCGACGACGATTGGCTGATTCTCGCGAGCATGCTATTCGCTCGTTTTATCTATTGGCTTTCGTAATGTGGGAAACCTTGAGGCTTGCACAAGTTGAGTCGTAAGAAAGTGAAATTGCGACGGTAAGTTCATTCATTCCAAGATCGGTGCGGAGGAAACCGATCAACGCATGCTGAATTTGTTATTTGTCTCGTATAGTGCTACTATTACTCAACGATTCGCATATCAAGATATTTTACATTTTTAATACAAAGTAATGACTAAAATAAATTAAATTTATATCTTTCTTAGAGATTATAATGCAATTATATTTTGAAAAGATATACACAACGTTATAATCGTATTCTAATATACGCTGCTACTAGTATTGAAATCTATAGTATAGTATACAGGATGTCCCATTTTAATGTCCCACCCCAAATAACTTTTTTATTTTTGATTTTAGAAAAAAATTTCAGACGAAAGTTGTATGGCTTTGAGGGGAACATAAGATAGTATCATTAGTTTGACCTTGAATAATTGCTTGAAGATCACGTAAAAGTTACCTTCTTATTGCATATTCTTGTAAATCATCTCGAGAGCTTTCCAAAATATTCTATTATAATTAAGTTCATTTTCATTAAGTACTTTTCGTTATAAGGCTTGTAAGTTACAGCACCGCCGGCATTAGTATTACCCAAGGTGTCTGACCGACGGCTAAAATCTTTTGAATGTTGTTCAAGATCATGACCTGGATAACATTTGTCAAAATCAAGGTCATTGGAGGTTGTTCCTCTTATTTTCATTTTTGCACTAAAAATTACATTTCTACGTAAATAGTACATCAATAGTATCGCTAGCAAATAAGAGGCTCATGTATATATATAAATCGTAGATGGTTGCAGGGTCTCAAATCGTAAGAAATTGATTAATTCTAGTCAAGTATTCTCCCTATATTTGACTGTGCTTGGTCGGTTTCCTACGACTTAGGACTCCACGATCATCTACGAATTCTATGTAAACGAGCTAAAGTCTATCCAAAAGATAAGTTAGATTCTATATAGTTTGTTTCTGTTACTAATAATTGGTTGGTACAGCAGACTAGCAGCAATCACAACAACATAATTTGTTGTCACATATTTATCGATTCGCCGGTTAAAGGTATTGGTGGCTTGCTAAATTAACAAAATCCTTTTTCTTAGTGCGTATTCCTGACACAATTCTAAGACGATTTTTCCTTTACGAAAATTTGGTCTAAAGATTAGTTTTCAAATTACAAGAAGAAATAGCATATTATGGGTCGCCTAGAGAAGACGGGCAGGAGCGGCACTCACGTTTAGGGCGCTTTACGCGCAGAGCGCACACTGATCAGACGCATTCACACGTTTATAAAAACACATTCCTTGTTACTTTTTTCCTCTACCACACTATCTCTTTGTCTTTCACATATTTTAAATTTACATATTTTAAACTACTAATTTCGTTAAATTATAAATTAGAATGATGAAATTAAAATGAATATTAAACCTTTTGAGTATCGGATTGTTTTTTAATTACATTGATAAAATTGTTAGAGAAATGTCATAAAAGAGCGAAATTAGACAATAATTATGTGCGATAAGCATTATAAAACTATTATTGGCGTAAAAATCAAACAATTGTTTCAGTACGTCTAATTCTAAGAGCGCTTCTTACAATTTGACGTACTTGTTAGACTTAATTGTAGGTATTCTTTTACATTAGCAGACACCTCTTCAATGACCTTGACCTTGATATACATATGTTATAGAGGTGAGGGTACTAAAGTTGTTTGATTTATATGTCAATAATAGTTTTATAATGCTTATCGCACATAATTATTGTCTAATTTCGCTTTTTTACGACATTTCTCCAACAATTTTATCAATGTAATCGAAAAACAATCCGATACTCAAAGGATTCAATATTCATTTTAATTTCATCATTCTAATTTATAATTTAACGAAATTGGTATATTTAAAGTATTGTGAAAGACAATAGATAGTGTGGTAGAGGGGAAAGAAGGAATGTGTTTTTATAAACGTGTGAATGCGTCCGGTCAGTATGCGCCCCGCGCGTAAAGCGCCTACGTCTAGCCGTGAGTGCCACTCCTGCCCATCTTCTCTACACGGCCCGTGATACGCTATTTCTTCTTGTTATTTGAAAATTAATCTTCCAAATTTTCATAAAGGAAAAATCATTTTAGAATTGTATCAAGAATCCCTGTCTCTACAGGGACACCTGGGTTGTTTTGGATCACCCTGTATAAACAATATTTCTGTGACGTTAATTGTTTGCTTTCTGATTCGTCAGAGTAGTGTAAAACCAGTAGGTTGTTTAATTATCGGATACAATCTATTATTACTTTTGAAAGAATATAACAATAAAGAGTGCAAAATTATTCGCAAAGATTGATCCAATTTGCGAGCATAACAGGTCCCTTCGAAGATATCGATAATGCAATTCTGATTTCATCGAAGTTTTTTAATCTGTATCTTTTCGCACGTAAGGCTATTAGTATTGAATATGGATCATAAGTATCGATCAAACGCATACACGCAACGTACTTGCTTTGCAGTTGTTTCATATACATTTAATTTATTATGCTAATAGAAAATTAATAAATTTAATAAATAGAAAAAATTTATAACGTAAAACTCCATTTCAAGTACGGATTCAAATTTATAAATTATTATAATATTTAAATATTGGGTTATATTTTATATATAGCCGACAGATGGAGATCCGGTCGATTTTTTACGTGCCACTATTAGGTTATATATCGTTGGAAACGTGCTATTTCATGTAACATTTTAAAATAGATTGATCATAGATTTGAACGATATTATTGATGCATTCAATCAAATTTGAAAATGAGTGAAAATCAGGAATATTTCCGACATATTTTACTTCTTTATTGTAAAAAAGGGAAGAACGCTGTGCAAGCCGTAGACAAAATTTGTCATGTTTATTGAGAGGATGTTCTAATTAGATAAACAGCAGCGAATTGGTTTCGCCGATTTCAAGATAGCAATTTCGATGTCAAAGATGCACATCGTTCTGGTTGGCCTATTGTGAAAAATGTCGATGAAATTTTCCAAAAAATTGGAGAAAATCATCATGTAAACAGCTATGACATAGCTAAGAAGTTAAACATTGATCATGAAACCGTTCTGAGGCTCTTGCGTAAGGCTGGATACACAAAGAAGTTTGATCTTTGGGTTCTACATGTGACATAAAAAATTAAATAGATAAAATTTCCATTTGCAAATCGCTGCTAAAACGAAATGAAATTGAGCCTTTTCTGAAAAGATTAATAATAGGCAATGAAAGTGGATAGATAATAATGTTCGAAAAAGATCATGATCGAAACTAGGTGAGGTACCACAAACAATCGCAAAGCCCATTGATGCCAAAAAAGGCTGTGTGTCTGATCGGATTGGAAAGGAGTCGTCCATTATGAACTGCTACCGCCAGGCAAACCGATTGACTCTGATCTCTACTGTCAACAACGAATGCGATTGGGAGCCCATTCAGAATAAGCGGCCAGAATTGAACAGAAAAGGCGTTGTCTTCCATTATGACAACGCTAGGCCACATACATCTTTGATGACTCGACAAAAATTGAGAGAGCTTGGCTGGAAAATTTTGATGTATTCACCGTATAGTACTGACCTTGCACTGTCCGATTATTGTCTGTTAATATTTATTTCGGTCTCTGCAGAACTCCCTTAATGGAGTATACTTGACTTTTTTAGGCCTGCGAAAATCGTTTATCTCGATTCTTTTATTGAGAAACCACAGAAGTTTTACACCGATGGAATAATAGCTCTACTCGAAAAATAGCAAAAAGTCATAGATCAAAACGGCACATATTTGGTTTAATAAAAGGTTTGTAAACAATTTAAAAAATATGTTTCAATTATGCTCCAACTTACAAAAAATGTTTTCCCTCTCTAACTCAATAAGTAAAGAAATTTATTCTTAACTTGATTTTAAACGAATGTTACAAAGATATTGATATAATGCGTGGATAATAATATTTAATGTTGAAAAAGTTATGAAAGAATAATGACGGCCAATGAAATATTTTTACTATTAATAAAAAAAATAAATTTTATATAAAATATAAAAAGTATAAATAAATGTACAGAAGATAACACGTACAGACAATAATACGTTATTGGATCGTCTGAACAAATGATCATCGTCTGCAAAGATTTCGCGATCTTGCAATGCCACCGCAGCTGCTTCGAAAGTGAAAGCAAAGATGCCTGCGGGACATTCTTATCCCGGAGCACCGGATTCTTCTGTCGGCGGTCGAAGAGTCAACTTTTGTTGACGCATACTCGATTTCTAACCAGGACTATATTGCATAAATCACGTGAATTGTAAACAAGCGAGATCCTTCGATCGAAGGCATACGCAAACGTTAATCTATATGCGTTGATCGTATGAGCAAGAATATGCAACGTAAAATCCCTGTAGAATCTCATCGTACGGATTAACAGAGAACTTTCATGTCGTATAATCGTGCAATTTAATCGGACCGATTTTTAGAAAGTTTCCGCGGATATCTCACGCATATCACGGCGGATAATATACAAGCGGCGGGTAATATAGAATGTCTATCAAGCTAGAATGCCAACATGGGCATAATCATATGAAACACATGGAGGATTTAGTGCTCTTTATGTGCTAATTTGTTGCTGTAATCCCGATTTTTGTGCTCAAGCCGTTTAGCGGAAAATTAGTTTTTTGCTGATTTTTAATAAAGTTAGAATGCATTTTAAAAAGATAATAATAAAAACAAAAATAATGACACTATAATTTTGTGCTAATCATGTGCTTTTAATATATACCATGCATAATTCAAATATTAGTACTCATCCCCTTTGACCGGTAAATCACCCCCGAAGCGATCACTCACTTCCCCTTAGAAAAGTAAAGTGCCAATTAAAATGCAGATAGCGAAATATTCCTAGGCTCAAATTGTTCCTCCATTTATGTGCTTTCGAAATATGTACGACAAGATTTTTGTGTTCATCCCCTTTGACCGGTAAATCATCCCCGAAGCGATCACTCACTTTCCCTTACAAGAGTAAAGTGCCAGTTCAAATGCAGAGAGCGAAATGTTCCTAGGTTCAAATTATTTCTCCATTTATGTGCTTTCAAAATATGTACGACAAGATTTTTGTGCTCCCCTTTGACCGGTAAATCATCCTCGAAGCGATCACTCACTTTTCTCTTACAAATTCGTAACAATTACTCAACAAATTCTTTATGTGTTTTGTATGATTATGCCTATGTTGGCATTCTAGCTTGAAAGACATTAATATAGATAAATCTTGCAGCCGAGATTATATTACGTCGCTGATAACGTTTGCCTTGCGTAACGTTCGAATAATTAAGGGTAAAATGAGTAAAAGCTGTAACAGGCGCACGCGGTGCATTTTATCGTAATGAAACTAGTTCTCTGACGACTTCGTTTCGTGAAATATGCGGAAACAGATAAATTGCGCAATCTATACTTTGACGAAATTTCTCATGTAGGAGGTGAATTGGCATAGTTCAAACTCGGAGATCGTTAGCGATAAATTGTGTGAATGGATTGGACAATGAATTTTTATTCAAATATACTATAGAGAATATAACATTCCAAATCTGTGAGGAACTATAACCGTGCGTACCTTATAATTCATGACTGTAATTGTGATGGTAGATTCTATCAAGTTTCGTTCAATCTCAAGTCAATTGATTCTTGATTGAAATCTCCAAACAATATCTCCGTACACACAAGCGATTAGGAATGAGCGATTTTTCAGAAAACTCTTTGGTATAAAAACGCGATTAAGTATAAGCCTTATTGTACGTTCAAAATCAAATAAGAAATCTTATTTTTTTAAAGTTTTGAATTTTATATTGTCTCAGAATATAATTGCGTATTAAAAAGTTAAGCAGAAAACGATTTCCTAAAATTTTCATAAAAGAAAAACCGAATGTACATTTAATATTATGTTCGTGTGACTTAATTCTGTTTTCTTTGCCTGGAACGATTCCGAGCGATGGTTATCGATGGTCGAAAATGATCGTGAATTAAAAATGCAGTATCACTTCAAAGAAATTTAAAATTCATTTACTTTAAGAACAACAAAGCAAATACACTCACTTCAGAGGGATTGGTAAGCGCCGTCTTCAGGATAGTCCCGTTGACGAGATGGCCCGAATGCGCAGGATGGCTCGGGTGGCTAGGAGTGGGTGGTGAGTTGAGTGGATCGCCTGATGAGATTTTGTGATGATGAAGGAAACTACCAGCTAGTTGGGCGTGCTGTTGTTGTTGCTGGCTGTGATGGGCAGCAGCCGCGGCCATATGCTTGTCTAGCATCGTCGTGCCCATTGTACTCTTGACACCCCCGAGAGTACCCGAGCCGTTTACACCACCGACGTTACTGGCACTCATACCGCCGACGCCGCCAGTCTTGTTGCTCTTCTTGTGTTTCTTGTACTTCACCTGCGGCCGATCAACAGGCGATCTTTTTCAATAGTTGCAGCTGATTTGATCGTCGATTAATTTAAACGTTCTTCAACCGAACTTGCGCGAATATAGATATTCGAACGACATCAGCCTATCATTTTATTTATTATACGATAGTATAAATCATAGCATTATAATAATGATTTTATTGTTAAAACTTTAGTCGGTGCGTACCTTGTAAAGATTGTACACTGCACCCGAATTTCTTCCTCCAGGCATCCGGTCTTCTCGAACCGCCTGCAAGACCATACCCTGTTCGATGCATTTCTTGAACCGGCAGTACTGACACCTGTTTCTCTGCGCCTTCGTAATTTCGCAGCCTCCCTCTGCCACGCACGTATACACCCGTCTATTTTGCACGGTCCTTTTGAAGAAGCCTTTACATCTGCATGCAAATAAATCGAATTCTTGTATATATAACTTGTAATTGATTAACTTATTAATTTACACAATAAGAATCTTATTGGATCGTAAAATTTGAAATTCATCAAATAGGAAATAGAAATTGGCCATAACGGTCTAAATTAGGATCTTTTTAATGCTTAACTAATTTAAAATAAATCAATATATACTATATATGTACATACATATATACCATATTGTAGTCATTTGAACTAGGCGCTGAAATTTTTCCGGAGTTTCAAATTTCACGGTCCAAACAATATCTTTATTTTAGACCGTATATGTGAGAAACACAATCAATACTAGAAATTTAAAGTACCTATTACAGTCGAAGCTGGATCTTCGTTGCTTAAATAATTCAATCTTGAATTACTAATATATACTATATATGTACTATATATATGTACTTGCATATATATCATATTGTAGTCTTTTTTAAACTGCGCGCCGAATTATTTTTCCGAACTAAATAAACGCAATTAAAACTACTCTAGTAATCACGAATTAAATTGATAAGCAATTTAATAATTTGATGCTACCATTAAGCATCATATATTATAAAGATGTTAATATGTTAAAACTGTTAATAAATTTATTGCGAAAAATATTACCTCGGCCAGGACTTGAACCCGGATCTCTTGTATTCCGTACGAGCGTCCTAATTCTTTCACGGTCTAATAAGATTCTTATTGTTTATATTACGTCGCCAAAAAGACATTCGTTTCTATACATACCTATACTAATTATTGCGAAAAGTATTAACTAAGGCCTCGGTAGTCTAAAGACTTAGGACGCTCGTACGGAATGCAAAAGATCCGAATTCAGCCTCCTGGTCGAAATAATATTTTTCACAATAAATAAATTTATTTACAGATTTCTATCATATTAAGATCTTTCTAATAGATACCTATTGATCATCAAAAATTTAACTGTGATATTATTTCGGTAGTTTAGCTGCGTTGCAAATCTGGAAAAATTTCGGCGCGTAGTTCAAATGGCTACAATATGATATATATGTATGTACACTGAGAAAAAAATGCTGTTGATTCAATTAAAGTCTATATTACGGGCTGTCACTAACATAAGTGATTAATTCATGTATATTTTTATTGATTATTGAAATAATAATTTATGCCTTTATGTCAATAAAAATATACATGAATTAATCACTTATGTTAGTGACAGCCCGTAATATAGACTTTAATTGAATCAACAGCATTTTTTTCTCAGAGTACATATATAATATATATTACTTCACTTTAAATTAGTTAAAAAGATCCCAGCTTAGACCGTTTTGGTCAGGATTTCCTGTATTTCCTATTTGATGAGTTTCATCAATTTAGAATCATAGAAGATATCCCTATTAAAAATAAAAAAAAGCTTAATATTGAAAGACATAATTTCAGGGTGCTTTCATTATTTTCCTTTTCGCTAATAGTTTATATATACACTACCGTCGAAAAGTTTCCGGACATGGAACTTAAAATTGCATAATATTTAGGTCATCATAACTCGGTAAAAAATCATCGCAGACAGAAAAATAAAAAAGCATTTTAAAGCTTGAAACTTATATTTTAGCATGCTTTCGACCGCTTTTCAAAAAAATTTTATCTTTACAGTTCTGTATCTTAATAAATATCACGTTGTTGTATTTCTTAAAATTACATACATTTAACAGTGTATAGTTTGATAAAAAGTTTTTTTTTTCAAAAAGTTCAATATTTTTGAAAAACAGTACAAAGATTTACCTCTAAAATCCCAGTCAGAAATGATAATAAAATCGACATCGAATCGACGTCGATTTGATGCTTTTGACATCGAATCGACGTCGATGTCGATTCCATTATCATTTCTGACTGGGATGCTTTTTTAAAAATTTTCTTATGATTTTTCTTGACTGAATTACGCGTCATTAAAGCTAAACCTGCATAGCTTACTACCAACATTAAAATTCGGTGAAATACCATCGTAAAAAATGAAAGAAGTAACTTTTAAAGTTTAACAAGCTTTTGATCGTTTTTAAATTTAATTCTATAGAATTGAGAAAATAAAATTTTTTGTGATAATTTTTTATCAAATTTCCCCGTTAGTTATTTAGCAATGCAAGTTTAACTTCAATATTTGGTTACAAGGTTGCTAACATAAGAACTATAAACAACTAATTATAAACGCCACGCTCAGCTAGTAGAGCGCCATGCTCGACATTGGCAAAAGTGGAGGGGTAATTTCTCGGTGATACCCAGGACCAAAAGCCCATCACTGCCGCCGCAGCGAGTTACTTGAGTGATGGGCAGTATTTAAAATATGTGTAGTTAAAATATATATTTAAAGAAATTTTTGTATTTTGTATTCAAATACAATTTTTTTAGTATTTTGCCCATCCCTGGCTGTATTGATTCTAATCTTATATCGCAATAGGCAATCACATGTTATGCGTTATGCAAGAGTCTATGCTCCCCGCTTAACCTTGTTTTTTTCCACTATGTATCAGTATATATGTTGATTACACATACAAATAAATTAGAAAAATATTAATATCTTTACATTAAAATAGAATTATATATGAATCACATCATCAATGGTTAAAAACTCGATGTAAATCAGTTAGTTTTGAAAAAACATATAAATTTAGATAAATATTTAATGATTCAACCAAAAGTTATCATTTTTTTGTTGCTAAAATAAATTTTTCTTTCAATTTCATTTACAACAATTTAAAGTGTTGTCTTTTACTTATGATATGAAATTTATATTTATTACGGTACGATTTTTATTTATACGCATAATTAGCACAATAATTAACGCATATGCATAATATGAAGAATGATAAACAATATAACAAACAAAAAATATAGTAGGCTAATGAGAGTCAGCGACGATAAACAGCGCAAGTGATATAATGATCAATCAATACTCAAAAAATGGATTGATGTCTTCTTTATTTGAACGTTTCAACTCTCTTTGGAGTCTTCCTCAGCAAAAATAATACAATTCTAATAAGTTCACATGTCCGCAATGCTTAAGTCACCCGCAAATTGACAAAAATGCAACGTTGATAATCTGACATTTATAGAAAAAGTCTCATTAGACAGATAAATGAGAAAAATGAATTTGAATGACTTATCATCACGGAACATGACCAAAAAACGTGGAGCTTTGTTGAACATCCCAAATCTTAAATGGTGGGTATATTACAATTAATAAAATTTCGCATTTTCAAACCCTTGTCCGATAACGTGTCACACAGATATGAACTATATTTAATGTACGAGGTCAACAATAAAAACATTAAGGCAAATATGCAATACAAGAACAAGTCACATGTAAATTATTGTTAAGAACAACCAATGGAAACGCAACAATAATGTACGGAAATTAAAATTATAAAAACTGATATAAATCGTCAAATAAAATAATAAAAGAAAAAGAAAAAGAATACAATCAGTATAAAGAGATATTTAAACTTGTTACTGTTCTAAACTGAACAAATACATATATTTAAAATATCGTTAAGTGATGAACCTTCTTAACTGAACAATTAAATTAACATAATAAAAAACTAAATAATTTATTACAAAAATCAAGAGAAATTTTCAAGCATTGATGCATAGATATGATGCAATCCTTTCGTATCTGAACACAAATTAAGACCATTCTTTTGTATGTGTATGAATGCCATTTCGGAAATCAATCTTTTGTTCAAAAATTTCTCTTTGTCTAAAATTTGGACATTCTTCCAATCAAAGTCATGTGAAAATTCCATATACGATGTTCAGTAATTACAGACTGGGTGTCAGTGTTCCAATTGATATGTCTACGATGTTCTGATATTCTGCTGGACAATTTCCTGATGAAGAATGATTTAATAATTTATAATATGCTAATTTAGCTAATTATGCATATAAAAGAAATCGTGCCGTAATAAATATAAATTTATAAGTAAAAGATAGCATTTTAAAGTAACGTAAATAAAATTGAAAACAAATTTATTTCAATCACAAAAGAAAGGTAAATACGACTAGAAACCAATTTTGCCACTAAATTCGTTTTCAGTGAAGCAAAGTCCATTGGAAAACATTGTTCATTTAGGTCCCAAAATTTATTTTTTAATAAATGTAATATATCTATGTTATATTCTTTTTTAAAATATAAATTCGGTTTCTGTAGTTTTTATCGGTTTTTTTATGCAAGATAGGAATAGCTATTATTACGGGTCGGATCGTTTATTTTAAGAAGTTCTTCTAGACAGCGAAAATATTGAGGTTGAATCAAGGATTCATCTGCTCAGATTACGAGTGAGAATTACGTGTACGATGGGTACGAGGGAAAAACTTGTTGCAGACTTTTCTCGTCTAATCCACTTGCTCTTTCGAGACAACAAAGTTGGACAAGGATGAGCGAGGAAGTAACGATACTCCGTGGTAATTTCACGGACTAATCAAAAGTGTTGTTCAAGAAGTCATCCGAGTACATGCAATAGAGTAGACGCAACAAGTATTCCCTCGTCTTGTGTACAGGGTGTTACAGATACATACTAGGCAGTACGACAGGTTGCGCGGCAAACTTTGCATGGCCAAGTGGTTTAATAGACAATGACAGTGACTTTATACATTATAAAGTTTATACTACAAAGTTTTATTATTTATATTATAAAGTTTATGTTATAAAGTAACTGTCATTGTCTATTAAACCACGCTTGGCCATGCAAAGTTTGCCGCGCAACCCGTCGTACTGCCTAGTATGTATCTGTAACACCCTGTAGATATTGTTCCGCTCTGAGGACAGAACGAGAAAATTATGGAATTACTGGTCAATTTTTAATCTCGTCTAAGTTATAAATTATGAATGTTCACGCAAAAATTAATATATCTTGATAGACTATCTTATTTCAGTAATCCACAAATTTAGATGTTGATTGTGATTGATATTTGGAAGTAAATGTACATAAAGGATAGAACATATAAATTATAAAGCTTAAAATATATTCCAATATACAAACGCACGTTAAGGTGGTTCTTTAGTAAAGTGCCGAAAATTTGATGTCTATTAAGCTGGCACAGCCACTTCAGCACAATCAAACGCGACCTATACCACATTTTTTGCTATTTTTTTGCTCTATTCCCGATTTTTTTGCTCCAGCCAATTCGCTAAAACCCATGGCTGTGCTAGCTTAAAACCAAAGTTAACACAGCCACAAAGAAAAAAAGCAGCAAATGAAAAATCAAGTACATATTCTTGAAGGGCTATTTTTTTGCTAATTTTTTGCTCTTTTCCCGATTTTTTTGCTCACAGTTTAAGTCGAAAAATTCGATCAAGAGTGTGGCTGTACTGGCTCGCATACAAGAGTAAAGTACCTTAAAGCAATTAATTGCTCAGCTCATTTTGGTGTCAAAATGTTTCTAGATTTAATTGTTCTAAGAATATAGCAAATCGGAATTTTTTGCTCACTGTTTAAGTCGAAAAATTCGACCAAGAGTGTGGCTGTGCTGGCTCGCGTACAAGAGTAAAGTATCTTAAAGCAATTAATTGCTCAGCTCATTTTGGTGTCAAAATGTTTCTAGATTTAATTGCTCTAAGAATATAGCAAATCGGAATTTTTTGCTCACTGTTTAAGTCGAAAAATTCCACCAAGAGTGTGGCTGTGCTGGCTCACGTACAAGAGTAAAGCACCTTAAAGCAATTAATTGCTCAGCTCATTTTAGTGTCAAAATGTTTCTAGATTTAATTGCTCTAAGAGTATAGCAAATTGGAATTTTTTGCTCACTGTTTAAGTCGAAAAATTGCTTTAAGGTACTTTGCTCTTGTGCGCGAGCCAGCACAGCCACACTATTGGTTGATTTTTCGATTTAAACAATGAGTAAAATAATCGGGAATAGAGCAAAAAATTAGCAAAAAATAGCCTTTCAAGAATATATACTTGATTTTTCATTTGCTGCTTTTTTTCTTTGTGGCTGTGTTAATTTTGGTCTTAAGCTAGCACAGCCATGGGTTTTAGCGAATTGGCTGGAGCAAAAAAATCGGGAATAGAGCAAAAAATTAGCAATAAAATAGCAAAAAAATGTGGCATAGGTCGCGTTTGATTGTGCTGAAGTGGCTATGCCAGCTTAATAGACGTGAAAATTTGGGGTGCCTCATCAGGGCCCACCTAAAATTACAAATATCTGCATAATTTGGATAAAATATTAAAACTACATATATCTTAATGAAATAGTATGGAATATATGATAGTAAATCAAGAGCTGCATCTTCATCGAATAAAAACAAGGTGAGATTATGTTTCTGTCAAAAATATTGAAAATTCTGAGTATGATGATATTATGACAAGTGAAGTTGAATCAATGGACGTCAAGATCAGTATATAATTATGGTCATTATAGACTTATATATAAATATAATAATTTATATACGTTTAACATACATAAATTTTGTATATATTCACTGAAGAGGATCGTTAAAAAAAAGGTTGAAACGTTTGAACATTGTTTATATGAAATGTAATAAATATTTTATACATTATAATTATAGCATACGTTATCTGCTATGCTCTAATAGCCCTTATTGTATATTAATTGAATTTTATTCACATTGAGTCGTAACTCATATTATTCTTAATTGTTAGATTATGTTTACTTTTCGAGGTTAAATTTATATGAAAGTTTATGCACATAAATATCTTTCCAGAATAGCCGTTGACCTATTACTTTTTTGTGATCATTAAAATCATAATTTTTTAAACTATTATAATCTCGTTTTTTAGAAAAATCTTTGATAAGATTTGTATGCAGTTAATCAAAGAAGCGGCTGCGAGCCTTATCTGTCACCATCATGCCTTATCTGTCATCATGATTTGTCACTAAGTTATATGTGAAGGACATACATACTAGAAGAGCCATAGGTGACTGCAGTTATGGTATAAATACAAGGGTATGCTCGATCGGTGCTCTTGCGCATGGTAACGCCCACCAACCAATGAGTATTGGCACCTTGCCTACGTTATGACTACGTCATGGCTACGTCATCATTACACGGCAAATCCAAATGGTTAAAAATGAAGTAAACCATGGTAACGTCAATTCATTAAGATAAGCGAAAGGATTTTATGAGAATGATGAGTAATAAGTATAAATTTGTGTAATTATTTGTGCATTATTTCGGTAATTATTTTTGCATCCTTTCCCCAGCCATATTTTAGCCGGCCGAAGTGCTTCGAATGTAACCGAGATTGCACGAATGTGACGTAGGCAAGGTGATGCGCAAAGGCTTCCTAAACTTGTCCACCGGTCGAGCATACCCTTGTATTTATACCATGACTGCAGTCATGGTGGAATTAGATAAGGTGCTGTATTCCCGCGTAGCAAAATAATGGCGTCCCTATTTGCAACTGATATGAATGTAACGTTTGATAATTCGATTTTATGTTTTCGAGTTTTTATATATTATTATTTGGTTTTTATTAGTTTTTAGTTTAGTTTGTAATAGTTTATATATATATATATATATGATTATTTTTATTTATTTTTTATGAAAGTCGTGCTAGCATTTAAGAGCGATTTTTTATTGGTCGTGCCGCCATATTTATGCGCGATACAATACCTTGTCTAATTCCACCATGACTGCAGTGACGATGCACATTTGATCCTAGGCATTTCAGAGAATCAACCCTTCCATTTTCGCTCCACAAATTGACACCGTGTTCGGCTAGTAGAAAGCGGCGTCAATTGATAGATCAAAAGTAGAAGGGCTGATTCTCTGAGATGTCCGAGCAGTCCGGGGCCAAATATGCATCACTAGGTGACTGTCGATGGCTCCAACATCTGTCCTGGTCTGCATGCTTCACCGTGATGCACATGCGTCGATTATTATTATGTAGTGTTAAGAGTGTTGTACTCTCGCCTTAAAACATACATATATGTACGTATGTACATACATACATACGTTCATAGCTCGCATATAAATTACGCACAAACGCGTAGTAAACAAGCTTTCAGACAAGGATAGATAGATATTGGAGACACTTGTATTACATTGGTCAGATCAAAGAGAATTAGAATATCCTTTTTGGGTCAGATACGATATAGCTCTTCCAGTACGTATGTTTTAAGATGTGAAAGGTTACATTTTCAACATTTTTTTTCTCTCTTATTTCATCGTTAACCTACCATAGAATTTTGCGTCAATTTCGGTACTTCAACTTCATTATATAAAATAATTCTATGATAACTCGATTTATTAAAGAACCATCTTAATACCTTGAGAGTTAAAGCTGAAGTGCGTAATAAAAAAAAAGTATCGCGCGCATATAATAAAATATACAATTTTTTTAATTATGTGGAAAAATCCATAAAATTTCTTTTTTGTTAACAAAATACCATTGAAGCACTCAAGTATTCTTTTTAATTTGTTGAAATTTATTTAAATTTATATTTAACAAATTAAACCTAAATTTATTTGTCCATATAACATTTTGTTTTTTTTTGTTATTACTTTCATTTAATTTTAAAATATTAAAAAATTTTGTAAATCGGATGATAAATTTATACAATATAATAACTCATATACAATATATAACTCACATTACAAAATATTATTTAGTACGTTTATAATCGTCTTTTTTTGTTAATGAAAAAAGGTGCTTTCTAGCATACATTTCTTCGAGTCATTTAAAGTTCGAAATGGGTTAAATTACTTAAACTTTAAGAAGATAAATAGTAACGGTAGATATTATAGGAAAACAAATCTTCATCTCTGCTACGTACAAATTTTTCCGCGTAAACAGATTGATAATGCGCTCTCTGGAAGTAGTTTACTCAAAATTTAACATTTCTTATCAGCGAAACATAATTAGGCGCGCTTTCTCGAATGCTTCTTTGAATATTGGCAAAGGTCAAAGGTTATGTATGTTTGAGATCAATCAACCGCATGATTCCGACTATGGTATATTACGCAGGTAGAGATTCGATATAATTAATTTTAATTAAGTGAATATCGGTCAATATCGTTCTTCGACTACAACGCATTACTCAGAAAATTTACATATATATGTATAAGTTCCTATCCTAATTAACCAATCTCATTAGTGCGACTCAATCGCGTTCTACGCGAGAATGCCTCATTACTGTCACGGGATGAAATTATTACTAACAAAGTACTGGTATTTATAGTAAATGGAGTGTTATTGCTTCGCTTTCCTCGAGTTCATATGGATTACTATTAATTCATAAGTTTAATCTAAGACGTCTTATACACACGCAGTTTGTGCAAATAGTTGCGAAATATTTTGCAGATTACGTACATTTGCGATTAACCAACTGCATGTTTCCGACTATATATAAATTTCTATTGATAAAAACAAATTTTAAGAAAAATTAAAACTTAGAAAAATCAAAATATTAAAAAAAATTTGCAACTAACATTGATGTAATTATCATATTTAATTATATTTTCAAGAATGAATTAAAAAAAATATATACGAATATATATATTGGTATATGAAATTCTTTTATATTTTATATTTTAATCAATAATAAAATTTTTGATTAGTCGCATAAGATAATTATGAAATTAAAACATTCTGAACACATTACGAAATATATATTCAATAAAACAAATTTAAAAAAATACAATAGTAAGATTAATAACATAATGTCAAAGGAATGACATATAGAGTGTCCCAAAAAGATCGGGATTTTTTTGGAACACCCTGAATATATTAAAAAATATAAGTTTTACAGAAAAATGTTTCAGACAAAAATTATAGGGTACAAAAAGATCTATTTACTTATCTTATCAGTTTGATACTGGGTAGTGTCGCTAAGGTCAAATCAAGATTTTTTTTAATGGATAAATTTTTATACTGAAAATTCATTTTTATGTAAAAATGAAAATAAAAGAAACAATTTCCAATGATCTTGATCTTGATGACATGATCCAGAACAACATTCAAGAGATTTTAGCCGTCGGTCGGACACCTTGCGTAATACTAATGCCGGCGGTAGGTACTGTAACTTTCAACTATATAACTCGAAAAGTACTTTATGAAAATAACTTTATTTTAGTGTTTTGAAAAGCTCTTGACACCAAGTATTAGATTCTGGAATCAAAAATAGTGTTCCATTTAAAAAAATCGATGTGACCTTGATTTGACCTTGGCAGCGCTACCCAAGGTCAAACTAATAAGATCGGTAATTAGACCGATCTTTTTAAACCCTACAACTTTTGTCTGAAACACTTTTCTGTAAAACTTTTATTTTCCGAGATATTCAAATGTCTTGACCTTTTTGGGACATCCTTACGTGGTGAGATCTGGGAATAATGATTTGTATATGTCGGAATAACAGTTATATGTCGGCTGTATTCCAAAATGTACTGCTGGTACTGAAAATTTATAGTGCAGGTAAGGTGAACCATAGATTTTCAGTACTGGTAGTAAATTTTGGAACACAACCATCATACCTATACTCTACTACTCTAGTTCGTATATCGCTCATTTGTCAGAAGTGCCAGAACAATGACATAACATAAAAATTATCATTTTTAATCGTTTACATTAATTAAGAATTAGTTTAAATAATTAAGAAGGACTCCTCCCCCTTAAAATTTTTTATTCTGATAGAGCAACATAAGTGAGTTGTTAAAACTCATCGCAAGAAAACAATTATATCAATAGTGCATTATAAATAGCATTCTGTCAATTGTTTTGCTTAAAAGTATCTCATCTCAATTGTTATTGAGTAGTTCTAGAAAGAAAAGGAATTAATAGATTTTTACAATCAGTTGTTATAAATAAACTAGAACATAACAGGCGCGCTCTTCGCGCGCGCTACTAAACTTTTAACATTGATACAGGATGTTTTCAAATTCACGCCCACGAAATACAAGACGTGAAACTTTAGGCAAAAACAAACAACTTTTTCCTTTAACAAAATTGCGTCCGATGAATAATTTTTATGTTTATTTGTTAACTTCAATCTGCTCTCTTGCAAAAACTACTTACCGGACGCAATTTTGTTAAAGGAAAAAGTTGTTTTTTATGCTAAAACGAACAACTTTTTCCTGTAGTAAAATTACATTCGATAAATAATTTTTTGCATTTACTCTTATGACTTCAACCTGCTGTCTTGCAAAAACCACTTGTCAGACGCAAACTTTCCTTTGCAAAAGGAAATAATTGTTTGTTTTAGCATAAAGTATCGCGTCTTGTACTTTATGGGAATTTGAAAACACCTTGTATATACAAATATGTATAACATATAAGTATATGAAACTTGCAGTAACATTGCAGAAACGTTGCAATATTGCAGATTGCGCTGTAATATCGCTGCAACATTGTAGGTATTAGGAGAATTGTAATATATAATACACATTACGCCACAAGATTTTACAAATTGTTACAGAGACATTAAAAAGATTTTGGCTTTTGAGTAATGGACTGCGCATATGGAAACATACGTCAATTACACGTTATATGATTGTTAATTATTTCCATTAATTTAAGAATTATAGTATTCGTTAAAACATATGTCATCGCCGCAGCGCGACAAGATTTTTCAAACTTTATACTCAATTATCATAATTTTTTGAAATATTTGGATTTAAAACATTCTCTGAATATTGCAAAAAAATGAAATAGATTGCGTGGAGTTTCTTAATATTTCTATTTTGCCAATTACGAATATGTACAAAATAGGCGCACCTGCATAAAGTGTAAAATATACAGGGTGTCTCACAACTATCGCATTTCTTCTTAAGGACATATTCTGGAGGTAATTTTGAGACGAAAATCCTAATACGAAAATATCGGAACTACAATAATTTTTTTAATTATAAGCTAACTTTAAAATACTTATAAGTCAAAAACCATTTTAGTTGCAATTAAATATGTTTAATTAAGTATGTTTGTTTAAGTATGTTTAATTTGCAATTAAGTATAAAATATAATAATTATATTAAATTATATATAAAATTATATATAAAATTATACATAATATAAAATATATATTGATTAGTTCTTTTTCTGCATTTTTGTATTTATATCTCAAATTGTATTTCAAATTACATTCAGTAATAATAAAAAAACTATTTTTAATAATAGTTGCAAATACGTTGCGCTGCAACATTGTTACGACATTACAGCGCTATCTTACTGAAAGAGGACATTTTTATGATGCTATGACTTGCAACAATTGCAAATACATTGCGCAATTTATTTGTAATATTACAACGTTGCAATGAGATATATCTGCAATCATTTTGCAATCTTTTTACGCTGTATGGGAATATAACGTTATGCTTCCTTTTATACTTTTTTCCTTCTTTTTACTTTTTTCTTTTTTCTTTTATTTTTCTTTCCATGAGTCCTTCCTTTTTCATGAGAGAAAGAAAATGTTATCATTATTCTGAAAAGAAAATACATCATGAAGACACAAGTATAATGAATACTGACTTTGCTCTATACAGTATTATGCTTTTTTTACACCTCTTTTTCTTCTTTTAACTATCTTTTCAGTCCTTTCTATGAATTCCTTTCATTTTTCTTGAAAACCACTACCCATACAGCACAGAAAGATTGTAAAATGATTGCAGATATATCTCATAACATTGCAATGTTGTAATATTGCATATAGATTGCGCAATGTATTTGCAACCTTGTTGCAATGTCATGGATCATAAAAATGTCCACCTTCAGCAAGATTGCGCTGTAATATCGTAGCAATACTGCAGCGCAATATATCTGCAACTATTATTAAAAATAGTTATTTTATTATTACTGAATATAATTTGAAATACAATTGAGATATAAATAAAAAAAGTGCAGAAAAAGAACTAATGTTATAGTATGTTATGTTATGTTATCTTGCGCCATAATATGTATTAGATATTACAATTTCTAATACCTGCAATGTTGCAACGATATTACAGCGCAATCTGCAACATTGCAACGTTTCTGCAATGTTACTACAAGTGTCTGTGCTGTATGGGTAATAACTGAAAATAGAATACATCACAAATACTACGTTTACACGGCATCCTTATTTGGATTTGATAACGTTCATTATGAAACTGACTCGATTCATCAAAGAACGATTTTGTACTAAAGCTAAAGCAAGATGAAATAGAAGAGAGAATAAGATGTAATAGATGAGAATATTATATCTCGTGAGAATGTTATATATCGTGTAGAAATTCGGTATATACAATGTTCGGTATATCCGTCTGTTAATAAAAAAAAAAGTTAAAAAAAAGATATTGTATAACATTTTGAATGAAAATTTAGTATATTTATATACAGGGTGGACCATCTGAAGTGATCCAGTCAAATATCTCGAAAACTAGTAGGGATAGAGAAAAATGTTTCGTATGA
>NW_017299903.1:701529-701799 GCF_001594075.2 Trachymyrmex cornetzi | reverse complement strand
TCTCACATGTGGGGTGCTTGTTTATTGTGAGTCCCCTTGCCTCTCACATGTGGGGTGCTTGTTTATTGTGAGTCCCCTTGCCTCTCACATGTGGGGTGCTGAACGCCGTTACAATAATTGTTCGAAATTATCCCCCTCCATTTGATTTACTATTGGAAATCTCTTGGATTATTCCATTTGATTCGATCAGAGTTATGAATGAGTATCGACTCTTGAAAACTGTTGAAGAGTCGCAAAAATCAAGCACCCCACATGTGAGAGGCAAGGGGA
>NW_017299903.1:700113-701251 GCF_001594075.2 Trachymyrmex cornetzi | reverse complement strand
GTGTAACCCTAAACTTTTCATACGAAACATTTTTCTCTATCCCTACTAGTTTTCGAGATATTTGACTGGATCACTTCAGATGGTCCACCCTGTATAGTATATAAAAAATATAAGATATTATCTTGTATCATGATAAACATAAAATTATCACTTTTGAATAACTCTTATTATAGATACAATCAAGGCCATTTAAAGTATTAATACTATTAACAGATGGATATACCGAACACATTATATATATTAAATTTCTATATGATATATAATATTTTCACGAGATATAATATTCTCATCTATTAATATTATTGGATTAATAATATTCTATATATCTATATACATATAGTATCTTTGAATAGTATTTCATTCTCAGTTTAGCACATCATTCTCAGCTTTATACTCGTTCGATAATTTTGTGTTGTTTCGGGCGATCCACGGTGATACACAAACGAGGTGACGCACCTCTAATTTGATTTAACTGATTAACGGATAGATCGGTTAGAACAGATAAACGTAATAAATAGCAGTCGAGTTGTAGTTAAGTAAATATGATGTAATTTAGTTCATTCGGCCTAGTTTAAGAGCAGTGTTCCGTGATGTGATCGTGCAAGAGGACCGGACCGAAGTAGTGAGAATTCGACCAAACGGATCTCGGGAAGGTGCCTTAAGATACCGAGAATCGCCGAGAGATCCCGAACAGTACACGGAAATTTGAACATAATCAAGTCGTTAACGAGAACGATATAACGATGACAAAGCACGAATAATACTTATTATTGTATACTTATCATTATATATACTTATCATTATACTTGTACCTTCATTTTATGATTATAGCGTTTTCTTTCTCTCATACTTTTACAAGGTTCATAAAAACGAAGTACGGATTGGAAAGTGTTTACAAAATCAATTGATCCAACAGCATCAGAGTGATGATTAGTTCCATTGATCAATTCCATTTAACATATCCAGTATCAGTTGTTAAACCTCAAGATTATTACATTATTTATTAAGTGATTTACAATTAAAGTGAAATATACAGGGAATGGAAAGTTACTTTTTAAAAGTAACAAGTTACAGTTACTCGTTACCGAGTAGGAAAAGTAACAAGTTACCGTTACTAGTTACCGATTTTTAAAAGTAA
>NW_017299903.1:698609-699600 GCF_001594075.2 Trachymyrmex cornetzi | reverse complement strand
AAATTTTTTTACAGTGTAAGTGGCTTGTGTCGTATCGTGTCCAATCATGTGCAAAGTAACGATAAACGTAACTGTAAAATTCGTTACCGTTACCAAAAAAATGTAACTTCGTTACCGTTACAGTTACCAAAGAAAAAAGTAACGCAGTTACTAGTAAAGTTACCAAAAAAGTTACTTGTAACTGTAACTTCGTTACAAGTAACGAGTTACTTCCATTCCCTGGAAATATACTTATTGTCTGTCCATTCTTCACTCAATGTAAAAAGTCGGAAAAATTTAACGAATCAGTTCCATTAAATCAGATCAGATCAGTTATTAAACCTCTGTCAATGTAAAGAGTCGGAAAAAGTAATTATGTAACTTAACCCCCGCGTAATTATGTAACTTAACTCCACAATGACACACATCCACCAAACAATCGATCTCCGTGATGACAGCCACTCACGAAGTAAGCGCAGCGAGAGATCCAATCAGCATCGCCGAAAAGTGGCAACAATAAGTTTTGAGAGATGTGAGCAATCGACTTAACATCTCCTTTTTTTAGATAGGAGGATTTGCATTTAAAAAATAATATTATAAAACACATACATACATAGTTTAATAATTGAAAACATTTAAACGCAATATTCAAAGTTTTCTGGAAAGCCTGATTTTTTGAGTTATGTCATTGTTCCAGCAAATGTGCGACATATACTGCGTGAAAGGATTAACTATACTTTAATTTCATAAGCGGGGCTAAAGGCACTCACCCTTCGCACGTGATGATACCGTAGTGCAAGCCGGTCGCCTTGTCCTCACAAATCATGCATATCATAGGCGTTTCGTCTTCCTCGTTCTCCTGAGGCGGTAAAGGAGGCGCAGGCGGTGCCACCGATATGGATTGTGAGGCCGCCTCAGATTTGACAACAGTACCGCCATTGCTAACCCACGGTTGTGCGACGGAACCGGACGCCGTGAGATTCAGCGCCTGCATCTGTTGCGCGGCCGGCAG
>NW_017299903.1:694589-698239 GCF_001594075.2 Trachymyrmex cornetzi | reverse complement strand
TCCAACGGCGGCGCTGACCATATCATCGTACGGACACCGCCAATCTCGCCCATTAATACCGTGGGCGGGGGCCGTGGTGGTGCTGGCGCTGCTCTCTGCGCCGGTGGTTTCATACCTTCGCCTGAAATAAATCATCAATGATCGATTGTTACAATGTGTTGGTACAATTTGTACAATTCCTGAATAATCTATTTATATATAATTGTTGCATGTTTAAGGGGGTATTCTAGTCTAGCAAGTAAAAAAATCGATTTTTTTACATATTTTGCTAATATTTGGTATAGAAAATATGTCTACAAAAGGAATTAGCTCGCAAAATTAACAAAGTTATAGCACCTGAGCCCCTATTCTTGAAAAGAAACATATATGAAGGTCAAAAGAAATATTAGAGTATACGTTACGTATACTATAGCGTTTCCCTAGTTTTTCGTATGCGATACTTTTCAAGAATAGGACCCCTGATAGGGAGCGGTCTTCGGCTCGTTTTCGACGCTCGGGCCACGCGGCGCACAATAAAGCATTATTAACATTTTTATTTCGGCTAAGGTCAGAAAACCGTTGTTCTTAGAAGATCGTGTATATTTGGAGTGGGATCTTTCTAAGGCTGCATTTTCATGTTGACGCTCGACGCTCGATTCGAGCGTCAAACAGGTCACGTGATCAAAATTGACGAATATCAAGCATCAATTTTAATCACGTGACCTGTTTTGACGCTAAAAATGACCTCAACATGAAAAAACAGTCTAAAGGGTCTAACGATCGAGTTTGACTTTTCTGTGAAGGAGCATTTGTTTTCTTGACTTAGTGTGGCTTTGAATGTTGAGGCGAGCGGACGCAAATTGTTTATTTACATGCAAAATATAAAAAATGGTTAAAAAAGGTGAGAAATTTAATGGAGTTCGTATATATTATACCAATTTTAAAAGTTATGAGTGTAATGGGAATGGCTATTGGTCAGCAAGCGAAGATGTACGCAAACTCTCGGGACGAAGCTCGTATCATTTGCTCGAAGCGCTCAACTGACTTCATTAAAGAGGAAAAAACAAGTCGCAGAGAAGAAGAGGATTTCTGCAGGATTTCTGTGAGTAAGAGGAAGATTTCCTCTATGGCCCCGGACTAGTAGCTAATTGATTGTAAGTAAAATTATCTCTTTATAATCAGTATAAAAAACTTTTTTGATGAAACGACTTTTTCTCGAAACCACATTTTTCAAATTGACCTATGATATCTGGAAAACAAGTTGACCAATCGAGTCGAGCATGTGCACACATCTTCAGCATATTCATATATGGCTGTAGTCTCTACCACGATCAGTCGAAATATATTTTTTGTAATTTTTGCAACCATTTTGATGAAAAAAATAGCAAAAATCGAAACTTAATTTTCGATGACGTCATTTTTTTAATTTTCAGTATTTTTATTTTCGTTCTGGTATTTGCTATAGCCAAACTCATACTAATTAAGAATTTCTTTGGTTTTTTTGTTTCAGATGAACAGAAGAATTGGAATCGTGGGAGCCATGGACCTATTTCTTTTTCACTACTTAATTTAATATTTTATACAGCGCATATTTATAATTACTTTTTAATAAAAAAATTCTAAGACATATTTCAAATATGTATAAATAAGTAGGAAAAAACTTCATCTCAAAGAATTTTATATTATATTTTTTAAAAATTCGCAAAAATAGTAAAAATTCGGCTTCTAGACTAGAATACCCCCTAAAGACTTCCCCCTCTGCACTACTTTTGATCTTAAACATACTTTACATTTGTCATGTGTAATCGTAGAGAAAGCGAATGAAAATAGTGTTTTATTCTGTTGAATAGTATTCTTAGTAAATATCCAGTTTTAGGTGACATCTCACCGATTTCAATGTCCTTTAGATATCAAAGAATTGGAAAGAATACGGGCTTTAGGAGTCAGGCGCAGAAGACGTCGCGCAAATAATACACTTATGAAGCTTGAAACTTCTTTATTTAACAAACGCGCTTACATGTTTCGGCTCATTTTTAGCCTTCTTCAGAGCAAACACAAACTAACATATATAAAGTAAAAGTTATCCTGTCATGGTGATGTACATGTAAGCGTGTTTGTTAAATAAAGAAGTTTCAAGCTTCATAAGTGTATTATTTGCGCGACGTCTTCTGCGCCTGACTCCTAAAGCCCGTATTCTTTCCAATTCTTTGATTTATAAGGAGTCTTGATTAGTTTGATTTGTTATACGAATCCTTTAGATATGTTGTAGGAGAAAGTGTTCTGAGTAATTCCCCACAAGAATTTTAAGTGGGAGACGGCATTGGTTTAGAAGATATAACAAATAAAAATTTCTCTCATAATAAAGCATGGCGTACGACTTTCCACACAAAGCGACTTTCAGTCTGCTTCTCCCACCTTCCCACTGCTTCGGGGCGTCCGACTTCCACACGAAGCGACTCCCATCCCACCTCCCCTCCTGCTTAGGGGCGTACGACTTCCACGCAAAGCGACTCCCACCTTCTCTCCTGCTTCGGGGCGCACGACTTTCTAAATAAATATGGTCAATCTCGGAGAATCGTGCCAGTCGTGCGCCCCTTCGGCAGGAGGGAGATGAGGTGGGAGTTGTTTCGCATGGAAGTCGTGCGCTCCTAAGCAAGGAGGAGGTGAAGTGGGAGTCGCTTCGCGTGAAAGTTATGTGCCCCTAAGCAGAAGGGAGATGGAATGAGAGTTGCTTTGTGTGGAAGTCGTGCGCCCCCAAACAGGGGGTGGGGGTGGGGTGGGAATAGCTTATGCCAATGTTATCCCCTCTGTATATTATAGAACTTTTATTTACTATATCTCTTAAGCCAATGCCGTCCCCCACTTAATTCTTGTGGGGAATCACTCAGGACACTTTCCCCTACAACATATCTAAAGGATATTGAAATCGTATGAAGTATCACCTAAAACGGATATTTACCATATTTTTTATCAAAGTCAAAAAGTAACTGTGGTTTAAACTAAATTCTATGGATATTCTTTGTGATTTTCATAACTAACACTAATTATAAGATGTAATAATTTCCGATCATTGGACCTAAATGACGAATCGAAGAGAAAATTTGTATTAAATACTTCTGTTAGAAGGGTATTTTTATTATAAATATTATTGCATGTTATTTAAAAATTATATTTAGTAATTATATATGAGTAACGTTTCTTCACGATATGGCCGATTCAAAATAGTTAATGATTAGGTATGAAAGAATAAATCGTTAAATAAATTTAATGTAAGAAGTGCTTGATTTAGTAAAAAATACAGGACTTACATAAGGTTGCTGTGGTGGTAGCGCCGGTAGTGACACAGCTGACATTGGTACCGCTGGAACTGGTGGAGACAGTTGTTGCATTCTGCCCACCGTAACTGACGGCGCTGCTGATAACACCGTTGAGTAGCCTCTGCGTAGCGAATCCCTGTACACTAGTAGTGTTCTGAGACCAAAATTGATGATGAGCCACCAACAGATGCGGTGGTACCGGGGGTGCGCGTGATCTTGGTGGCGCCGGTGGTGAGTGTTGCTGTTGCAGGGATCCGTGTGGTCTGGCTGAACCAACTGCGCCGGGACTAATGTTCAGGTTTAAGTTGAATTGAGATGACGGGCTATTTCGGTGACTAGGTTGGTTGGAGGCTT
>NW_017299903.1:689363-694565 GCF_001594075.2 Trachymyrmex cornetzi | reverse complement strand
CCCCCCCACCCCCCCCCCCCCCCCCCCCCCCCCGCCACTACTACAGCCCCCACCTCCGTCGAAGACCGAATTGTCGGATTCTTCCTTGGTCTGGACGGACGATAGCTCGCCCTTTAAGTCTGGGCTGTCACTCCTCGAGGAGGCATCTTGGGCAATCGGAGTCGACGAGACCGCTGGAATTGGCGAGTATGGCGACGTTTTGATCTGTACGGGAGTAATGGAGCGTTGTTGTTGTTGCTGATGCTGCTGTTGAGATTGCTGATGATGTTGCTGTTGCTGCTCATCGGAGACCCTGAAGCTCATCATCGGACCGGCATCCGGGAAGACCGAGTCAGGTGACGCACGATCCGAACATCCCGCATCACGACCCTCTTGACCGTTTCCTCTTCCACCTCCGCCATCACCGCTGCCGATACCACGAAGGGAGTCTCCTCGCGGTGGTCCTGGACTCGGGCTGCCCAGCAGGTTATACTCGCTCGTCACTCTGATCTGGCAGCCCGGCGAGCTCGGCATGTTCGTTTCCGGCGACAGAGTTGAGGTGTCGGCCATGCTCTCCCCTGGAGCAGGAAAGTTTATGGGTGAAGGTGCGTCCGTCGTCGGGTTCCCCTGCGGCGAGCCTGCTGATCCGAGGGATACCGGGGAGTCTGAGAAATAAGGCGTTGGTCTCACGTTTATACTCGGACTGCGGACAGTCTGTAACGCGACGGGATGTTTTTTTTCTTTTTTCTTTACCCTCGGAGGCACGATTGAATATAATAATGTAGGGATATTGGATCGTTATTCACGCGCACGTTATATCTTACAATGAAATTGAATGTACAGAGGAATGGAAACAGAGGAAAGAGGAATTGGCAAATTGGAGAATTGGAGCAAATTAATGACATTGTACACTAGTCGCATATGTAACTAATTGGTGGCGCAAGCCGATGCTCAGAAGGTGAGATAATAAGCTATAATGGAGCATAATGTGTTGCATCTCCTTATGATCTTGTTTGATATTTGGTTTCCGAACTAACATATTCCAGTGACATTCCGAATTAATGAATAAGTTTAAGGGGATCCTAAAGCAAAGCTCGAACTCTGATGAAATCACAGATGTCGCGCCGCGCGCCGCACATCGACATGTCTTTTTATACTACCACAGCAATATCTCACGCAGCCTATGATACACGCAGTCACACATACGTGTCAATTTTCGTACAATGAATTTGTCGCGATAAAGCGTCTAAATCTAATTCTAAAAACTCGACGTTGTATGTACGTGCAAATTACGTGTTTGGGAACTATTATTTCGTACGTTCGGGTTGCAAAATTTTCATATCAAGCAAATGTTGTCACGACTTGACAGCTGAGACGCCATGTTACACTAAGAAATGGTAAAAAAATATATTGATTTCGAAATTTTTGATCATTCTCAGCGTAGACTCCACTTCACAAACACGTATTAATGCGTATACTTTAATCCTGGAAAAGGATTTTCCAATCCGTGAAAGAGAAAAAGAGTATTCGTTATACAAAAATTATACGTGTTTAATCGGTAATACAGATGTCTTTAGGATCCCCTTAATGTGCGATATAATATAGTTCAATTGTTATTAATTTAAAAATCCAATTCGATTTAATATCAACTTGGAAACACAAACTTTGTATAAAAATTAAATTGCATTATCTTAAAGATTAAATAAGAAGCACACACTTTCCGTAACAGTAATCATAAGATGTCCCGTAAGAGTTAACCAATCAGAGTTAAAAACTTTCGAAAATTGTTGATTGCGTAATTCTTACGATTACTTTTACGGAAAGTGTGTGCGAGTCCGCTAACATTATTTTAGAGATATAATTTGTTTATATCATATTCCTTTACGTGAAAATTTCACGTAAAAGAATATTATTATAATAGATTAAAGCATATGCTTTAAATGTTTACAAATTTCAAAACTATGTTTTTTATTTATATTTCGTTCTAAAATTCTAAGATTAACTGTTTGAATTCAGCATTGCGATATTATACACTACTCAATAAAAAATAGAAAATACTTTCGAACATGCTCAAATTGGTGCAATATTCAAAACACCGTAACTCGATGAAAAATCGTCGTAGATCAAAATGAAAAAATCAAAAAAGCATTTGAAAACTTAATATCTTTTAAAAAATCTTTTCAAAAATAGAAATTGGTAATTGATATTTCAATCTGACTGATCCTTTACTATGCGGACACAAATTGATATCCGTCAAATCCAAAATTTTTACAAAGGTCTATGACGTGAAGTAAAAATCGTAAAAATACAATTTATACTATTTATAGCAATCGAAAAGAGTGAATCTTTATCTTCAATTTGCTTTTTATTGAACGTTGCACGATTTTTTTTTTCGCCTAGTTATTGAACGTTGAAATAAAAATGATCACTTTTGCTTTTGCTTTTGTAAATAAAAAAATTAAATAAAAAATTATTATTGTGATTTCATTTATAAAACAATTTAATGGAACCGTCGTTATAAAATTGCAAACGGCATCAGTAATGAATTTAAAACTCATTTTAATTTATTATATTGGTCTCGATAGGCAACCGCTCGTTATGCAATCCTACATCCAATAATACAGCATTGTGTATACACAAAGTATTTCACTTTCCCTCTCCATATAAAATAGCGCCTCTCGTAATAGATTCTAATATGAGGTATTCTTTTACAAATCGAGCACCTAATAAGGGGTAACATTTTTAATTTTTAATTTACTACAAAATTTTTTTACGCGTTTCCTGTATAAAATAAACCGTACTTGGCAATTTTTTTTGTCAATATTTTCGAAAATACGGAAGGTTTTAAAAACTCGCCATTTATGCACTTCTTAAAATCGCGATAACTCCACTTTTATTCATACTACAGAGTCCAAATTGTGCTTATTTTAAATATAAAAGAATTATCTACATTTACGTATTCATTAATACTATTATTGTTGCTAAATTATGATTATTATAAACAATTAAAATATTTAAAGTCATTTTACTGCTCAAGGCCACAAAAATAAAGATAGAGGCAGGTAGGCAGGAAAGGGGATGGATGGGGATAGTAACATTGGGTAGCGTAGAGGAGAAGTGTAGGATTCTGAGAAGTAAATGGAAGTTGAAGGGAAGGGATATTTGGATAGAAGAAAATTTGACGTGGAAAGAGAGAAAGATGAGATGGATGATAAGACAGGCGATAGTGAAGGGGGGTAGAAAAGCAAGGATAGGACAAGGGGGGCGGGTGTAGATAGAAGGGTAATAGTGGAAATGGGATAAAGAGGGAGGAACTAAAGAATGGGAGGGAAAGGAAGTGGGGGGGAAGGGGATAAGAGTGGGGAGGGAGAAAGGAATAAGGGAGAGGAAGGGGAAAAGAAGGAGAGGAAGGGAAGGAGGGAATAATAGTGTGGGAGGGTGGGAAGGGATGGGGAAGGGATATTAGATAAGGATTAGAGTAAGAAGGGGGGAGAGCAAAGAGGGGTGGTGGGGAAAGGAGGAAAGAAGAAAGGGGGTAATAGGGAGCAGAGAGCAGAGGATGAAGAGGGAGGAGAGGAGGATAGGGGGAGACGAATGGGAGGACGGAAAGAAGTGAAGATAGTGTTTTGGAATGTAGCACGGCTGGGTAATAAGGATAGGGATTTTTGGGATAATTTGAAAAGATGGGATGCAATGGTATTGATGGAAACATGGGTGGAGGGGAAGAGAGGGAAAAGTTTAAGAGAGAATGAGGCTGAAGCTAGCAGACGAACTTAGCAGACGGCCGCGCGCGCGCAGCGCTCGAGCAGCGGTGCTCAATAATGATTACTATTACATCATTATATTGAGCATAATACACCGAATAAGCGCATTATTCCAAAACAATCGTTATATGTCACATGAAAACAGTATTACAAAATGATAATTCAGTTTGAACAATAAAAATACGATAAATAAATAGTATATATGATTTCCGAGACTTTCATAATATATTCGAGAAATATGGTAGATTTTGGAAATCCATTAATAACTTTTCTTCTAAGAGGGGCCTTTTTTATAACTTTGCACACACCTTCTACACAATATTAGGAGATTATTTGCATAGTTTAAAAAAAAGGTCCCTCCCTCTCTCTCTCTCTCTCTCTCTCTCTCTCTCTCTTAGAAAAAAAGTTATAAACAAATTAAGTCAGCAGATAGACGGAAACTCTCATTTTTAGAATATAATTTATAATAACTTTTTTTCAGAGAGAGGCCTTCTTTTTATACTTTGCGGACATATTCTGGATGGTATTTGGAAGTCGCCGGTACAGTTATAAAAAAAGGCCCCTCTCTTAGAAAAAAAGTTATAAACAAATTAAGTCAGCAGATAGACGGAAACTCTCATTCTTAGAATATAATTTATAATAACTTTTTTTGTAAGAGGGGCTTTTTTTTATAACTGTACCGGCGACTTCCTAATACCATCCAGAGTATGTCTGCAAAGTATAAAAAAAAGGCCCCTCTCTGAAAAAAAGTTGTTATAAATTATATTCGAAGAATGAGAGTTTCGATCTATCTGCTGACTTAATTTGTTTATAACTTTTTTTCTAAGAGAGAGGGGCCTTTTTTATAACTGTACCGGCGACTTCCTAATACCATCCAGAGTATGTCTGCAAAGTATAAAAAAAAGACTCCTCTCTGAAAAAAAATTGTTATAAATTATCTAAGAATGAGAGTTTCCGTCTATCTGCTTACTTAATTTGTTTATAACTTTTTTTCTAAGAGAGAGAGAGAGAGAGAGAGAGAGAGAGAGAGAGGCCTTTTTTTTAAACTATGCAAATAATCTCCTAATATTGTGTAGAACGTGTGTGCAAAGTTATAAAAAAAGGCCCCTCTTAGAAGAAAAGTTATTAATAGATTTCCAAAATCTATCATATTTCTCGAATATATTATGAAAGTTTCGGAAATCATATATACTATTTATTTATCGTATTTTTATTGTTTAAACTGAATTATCATTTTGTAATACTGTTTTCATGTGACATATAACGATTGTTTTGAAATAATGCGCTTATTCGGTGTATTATGCTCAATATATGATGTAATCAGGGATGGGAAAGTTACTTTGTAAAAGTAATTAATTACAATTACAGTTTTTCTCTTTCAAAAAGTAATTAATTACCGTTACAAGTTATTGATTCTGAAAAGTAATTCGTTACAGTTACAGTTACTGAAAAAGTAACT
>NW_017299903.1:688474-688941 GCF_001594075.2 Trachymyrmex cornetzi | reverse complement strand
TTACTTAAAAGATGTAACTAAGTTAAGTTATAATTACAGATGGAAAGAAAGTAACGAAGTTAAGTTACAGTTACTGAAAGAAAGTAACTCTTAACTGTAACTTCGTTACAAGTAACGAGTTACTTCCCATCCCTGGATGTAATAGTAATCATTGTTGAGCACCGCTGCTCGAGCGCTGCGCGCGCGCGGCCGTCTGCTAAGTCCGTCTGCTAGCTTCAGCCTCATTAAGAGAGAGGTTGCCGGATGATTATATATGGAGAGTAGAGGATGCAAAAAGGAGAAACAAAAAAGGAAGGGCAATGGGGGGAATGTGAATGGGGATTAAAAGAGAGCTATATGAGGGGGAGGAGAGAAAGAAGGAAATAGAGGAAATGATGACGGGGATGATGAATATAGGTAAGGACAGGGTAAGGGTGATGGGGGTCTATATAACATGGATTTGGAAAGCAAGCTGGAGAGTATGGCGG
>NW_017299903.1:682532-688276 GCF_001594075.2 Trachymyrmex cornetzi | reverse complement strand
GTCAATATTAAATGGAAATATAAAAGGGGACGAGAAAGGTAATTGGACATATACAGGGGGAAGGGGGGATTCAGTGATTGATTATGTGTTGGTGGATGAGGAAACGAGAGAGCAGATAGAGTTATGGAGGTAGAGGACGCAATAGAGTCGGATCACCATCCTTTGGTAATGGCATGGAAGGGAGGAAGAGAAAAGGGAAAAGGTAAGAGAAAGAGAGGAGAGCAAGTAGGGGAGTGTGGGATGAGAAAGGGAAGGTTGCGTTTAGAGAGATGTTGAGGGAAGTGGAATAGAGGGAGGGGAAGGAGAATGAGAGTAGGAAGGAAACGGAAGAAAGAATAAGGGAGGTTTTGGGAAGTATAGAAAAGGAGAGAGGTAAGGAAAGGAAGGGAAGGGGATAAGGAATGTAGAGAAAAGGAGGGGGCGAAACGAGAAGGGTATAAAAGGAGTGGAGGAAAGGGAATAAGGAAGGAGAGAGGAATACAGGAAAGAAAAAAGGGAATATAAGGAGCTGTGTGAGGCAAAGAAAAAAGAGGAGAATGAAAGATGGGAAAGAAAAGTGGAGGGAGCAAAGAGTGAGAGGCAAGTGTGGGAAATAGTAAATGGGAAAAGAAAGAGATGGAAGGGGATAAATAAGGGGATAGAGATGAGGGAGTGAGAGGAACATTTCAAACATTTGTTGGGGTTGGGGGGTGGAAGGGAGAGTGGTAAGGGGAAAAGTGAAAGGGAGGGGCACGGGGTGGAAAGAAAGTTAAGTAGGGAAGAGATAAGGAAGGTGACTAGAAATTTGAAGGATGGAAAGGCAATGGGGGTGGACGGGATTCTGAATGAGGTGTGGAAGTATGGGGGGAAGGGATGGAGGAATGGGTGTGGAGGGTGTGTACTGAAGTGTGAAAAGGGGGGGGATGGCCAAAGGAATGGAAGGAGGGAGTAGTAGTGTCGGTAAGGAAAAAGGGGCAGGGGGAAAAGGTGAGGGATTATAGGGGGGTGTCAATAATGTCGAAGTTGTATAAAGTTTATACAGCGGTGTCAGCGGAAAGATTAAGGGAGGAAGTAGAAGGGAAGGGGTTAATTCCACCGAATCAAACGGGATTCAGGAAGGGGTTGGGAATGATGGATAATATATATATGTATTGAATTATTTGGTAAATAGGCAGGTAAAGAAAAAGGAGGAAAAATTGATTGCTTTGTTTGTGGATTTGAAAGCGTTTGATTCGGACAGGGGGATATTGGTGGAGGCTTTGAGACAGAGGGGGGGGGGGAAGGGAAGGACTGGTAGAAAGGGTGGGGAGATAATGAGGGAGACAAAAAGTAGAGTGAGAGTAGGGAGGAGAATTAGGGGAAAGCTTTTGAACAGTGAGGGGGGTAAGACAGGGATGTCCACTGAGTCCTTTACTATTTAATGTAATGACGGCAGATCTGCAGGAAGAGATGGGAAAAGTTAAATGGGGGATATCAGATGAGAGAGTGTACAGGTTAGCGTATGCAAACGATTTAGTGTTATTGGCGGAGGATGAGGAGAGTATGAGAAGCATGATAGAGAGGCTGGAGGGATATGTAGAAAGGAAAGGTTTGGAGCTGAACAGGGAGAAAACAAAAATAGTGAGGTTTAGGAAGGGAGGGAGAAGGAGTAATAAGGTGGATTGGAGATGGAAGGGGAAAAGGATAGAGGAGGTAAAAAGGTTCAAATATTTGGGATATATTATGCAGAGGAATGGAGGACAGGAGGAGCATGTGAAGGAAAGAGTAGCAAGGGTGGTGGCATTCATGGGACAGGTGTGGGGGATAGGGGAAAAAAGGTTTGGAAAGGATTGGAAGAGGAGGATATGGATAATATAAGGAAGATGGATAAGTTAAAGGGGTGGAAGAGGGAAAGGGGGCAATATTTTGAAAACAGAGGGTGGAGTTGGATAGAGGACAAAGGGCGGATTTGAAGGGAGAGATTAATTTTGAGGAGGTACAGAAAAGGGATAGAAGAAATGCAGAGGGTGAAAAGATGGGAAAAAATAAGAGTATCGAGGTTCAATAGGTGGTATGGATGGGTAAAGGGGGAGGGGGTGCCGGAGTATTTAAGAAAGAGATGGGGAGAGGAGAGATAGGTTCAGATTAGGGAATGAAGTGAGGGAAGGGAGATATTGAGAGGGAGAGGAGGAAAGGAAGTGCAGGCTATGTGGGAGTGGAATGGAGACATGGGAACATATATGGGAGGAATGTAGGACGTGGAGGATGGGGGAGGAAAAGAGTTGGCAAGAAGTGGTGATAGAATCTTGGGGGAAGAAGGGGAGGGGGAAGGGTGGTTGAGGGAAGTGGAGGAGGAAAGGAGGAGAGTGAGGGAAGAAGAGAGTGCGAGAGAGGGACAGAGTGAGTGAGGGGGTAGAGTGGATGGGAGAAAGGAGAGAGAGAGAGGGGGGGGGAGGGAGAGAAGGGAGAAAGAAAGAGAAGGAGGGAGGAGGAGAGAGAGGGGGGAGCTCTGCGGGGAAGTATAATGAGAAAGATTAAGGTAAAAGTAGGAAGTGGGACCACGTATATGATGTGGGAGGACAGCGGAAGCGGAGGTCACGGCGTAGAGAGAGAGAAAGAGAGTAGGAAGCGTAGTTTTAAGATAGCATAAGTTAGGTTAAGAGAAGTAGGTTACGAATATGTAAGAGACGGTACAGATGTTTGTATATAAATTGTAACCCTGAGGGGAATCAAATAAAGATCTATCAATCTATCTATCTAATCCGAGAAGAAAATTCTTACGGTGTTCTTTTGCAAACTGCGTAATTAAAATAATAGTGACTGTATTATTGATAATATTATGTCATTTTAAATGTTTATAGTTTCATAAATTAGTTTTCTTTACAGAATAGGATGTATCTTTATTTATAAAATAGGAATGTTGGTATTATTGCCTACTATGTCAGTTTTGGAGCCCATTTTGTTAAACGCTCATTTTTGCATAACTTACGAAAAACTTAATTATTGCAAAATTGCAAACAGTATTATTAAAATTGCTTATACTATCTGATAGAAGACACTTTTTACGTTGTATTTATGTTTTTGAAGTGGTATTTTTACCTTTTGTTTAAGAAATATTGTCTAAAAACAAAGTGGTATGTCGGTATCGGTGATCTTCCTCTAAGGCTAATCCAATGGGCGCCATCTTTCAAACGGACGCACGTCCGTAAGCCGCGCGCCTAGTAGTGTGCGTGAGCGCTCCGCCGCGCCGTTCTGCCGCTGACTTCGCCGCTATCGCGCAATATTCTCACGCATCATAATAATGCGAAAAATTTGTTTTGCATTAAAAATCATATTCCTTCTGTCAGAAGCATTTTCTTTCAGGAAAATTTCAACAAGGAATACGAGAACTCTTGTCAAAATGTAGCAAATTATAGATTACATAAAAAATCTTTTTGCTTACAAATTATTAAAAAAATGTTTCTTTGTAAATTCGAAACTGTAAGTCTCCTTTTACATAGAATAGAAATATTATCTTTTTCTTATTCATACTTTTTAATTAATTTTCTCATAAAATGTTCTCCATATAACTATATATTACAGATGAATGATTATTACTTAAAAAATCCATCGGAGATAAATCCGGAGAACATGCCCGCCATCGAACTAGTCTATACTTATAATACGATTTCCAAAGATAATTTTGAATAAAAATAGTATAATAGCTGATTTTTTTCTGTCATAAACCATTAATTTTGGAATCTATCGTTTATTAGAAACAAAATGAGTTTCTTTGCACAGCGTTTAAACGACTTATTTTATTATTTTTGGAAGGTTTCCTAAGCTTTCCTGGATAAATAAGTATTTTTTCATGAATCTATGGACTTTCTAAATGGCAACTGCATAGGTTTTAAAAGTGCCCATTCAGGGCCAATTTCGGCCATTTTTACACTCCCTCCTTTAATAATAATTTAATTTTAAGAGAATAATTTAATTTGCATATTATTAGTTTAAAATATCTTATTCAATGACGTATTGATTTTTTCATTAATTTAACCGTAGGAAGATAAAGCATCTTTTTCAAATTTTATTGTTACTTACAATTTTATATTTTCTTTTGGGAAAAATATTGTTACTTCTAAAATTTTACACACTAAATAGAGATTATTTTACAAGAAATTTAGTTTTCAATGAAAAAGTTGAAAGTTTTATTTTCGATCGCCTATATTCATATCAGTACCGCTGCGCCGCGAAAATTATTTTCTTCCACGCAGATAATATCAAATGACCATTTAAAAAAGATATTATTTTTATAGAAAATTTAATGAAGAATATAATGGTATTTTTTTGAAATTTTTATTTTGATGGCCTTGAGCAGTAATATAACTTTAAATATTTTAATTATTTTATATATATATATATATAGATAATTCTTTCATCCTTAAAATCAGTACAATTTGGACTCTGTAAGATAAATAGAAGTGGAGTTATCGTGATTTTAAAAAGTGCATAATCGATGAGTTTTTAAAACTTTAATCTTCCGTATTTTAGAAAATATTGACTAAAAAAAAATTGCCAAAATATGTGTCGGTTTATTTTATATAGAAAACATGTAAAGAAGTTTGAAACAAATAAAAAATGTGATCCCATATTTTTTACGAAATCCGTTCGATTTGTAAAAGAATGCCTCATATACACGAGACGTGTTTTCCTCGCGTTAACCCATAATCACCCACTTCTCGTAAAGGATACTTATATCCACGCGATAAACACACTATTCAGTCTCTTCACCGATATATTTTATTACGTCTGTAATAAAATATTTGTTGGAGGAACTGCACAATCTGTCGCGGTTGGGAAACAATCGTTCTTTCCTTTAGTATTTAATATCTAAATATGGTACTTAAGTACTGAAAAGAAAACACTCACTGATTAGAAAGTTAACATTTAAATATTTCTTAATATATTTTTTGATGAAATAAGTTGTCTATGTGTGTGTGTGTGTGTGTGTATTTTAGATCGCAGATTAAAAAATCTCTAATACGCTTAAATATGATTTTTTTGTTACATATGTACAAGCACAATATACATAAAAAATATATCGTCCGAAAATACGGGCTTAACAACATTGTATTTATTTTGGCTCATAGAGTCGATCTATCATCACTTCATGAATTCCTTCGAGTTCCGTTAATGTAAGTTTGGTAAACTTTCAAAACATATTGCGTTTTATAACTCCTCTCGAATAATTTTACTGTGACTTCGATAATTTAAATTTATGTTCACATTGTTGTTCTGCGTGTATTTATTTACGGCAAAATTATCTTGCTTGTAGTCTTTTTATATATACGAACAAAGTTCAAAATCAGTTGCAAATTAGATAATACATGACTAAACGGCAAATTAATGAATTTTTTATACTTGTGGAATTATATAAGTGTAATATCTGAGATATTATTTTTTTGTGCGTTGCAGAAACGAATATGTAATAGACGAATATGTAATAAACGAAACTGACATCGCGGATAGGCTAACCAACTAAAAATTTGCTGCTACAACCAAAAACTGGTTGCTGCAGCCATATAAAACTGCTATGCCATATTTTACTATCTAAATTGTTGCAGCAACCAATCTTTTCTTTCAGTGTAGTAAATCGCTAGTAAATAAAAGGCTCATATATATATGTATATACATATGGGGCATTTTTTCTCAAATCAGCCACCTGCCTGCGCATTTTATTTTTAAAGATAAAATTTTTTTCGAAGCGTCAAAATTTCCGCCTAAACCTCAATTTTTTGATGCCGTAT
>NW_017299903.1:676680-682345 GCF_001594075.2 Trachymyrmex cornetzi | reverse complement strand
CTGAGCATTATTTTTAACGTATGGTCACACCCATAAGAAGGAAATAAAAAACACCATACGGCATAAAAAAATTGAGGTTTAGGCGGAAATTTTGACGCTTCAAAAAAAATTTTATCTTTAAAAATAAAATGCGCAGGGGGGTGGCTGATTTGAGAAAGAATGCCCCATATATATATATAAGTCGTAGAACGGTCTCGAATCGTAAGAAATTGACTAATTCTATTCAAGTATTCTCCCTATATTTGATTGTGATCGGTCAGTTTCCTACTACTTAAAATCCTACGATCATCTATGATTTCTATGTAAATGATTCGAAAGTCTATTCAAAAGATAAGTTCGAGTCTATATAGTTTACTTCTATTACTGATAATTTGTTGGTACAGCAAACTAGCAGCAATCACAATAAACTAATTTGTCGTCACATATTTACCGATTATTTGTTCAAGGTACTGATGGCTCGTTAAATTAACAAAATCCTTTCTCTCTGATTAATAATTAATAAAACTTGTTTCTTGAAAGTAATCATGGTCAAAAGTTTATATGTATATTAGTGAAAAAGACAATTTCAAAAGATTTGATTTCCATGTCATCTTTCTGCTAACTCTATTTAAAAGAAGTAACTATTTTCTTTTACTGTAGAAAAAGCGCGTGGCACGTGTTGTGTTTCCTATAATGGGAAAGTTTCTTTGGTAGGTTGTAATTGAATTAAAAAGGAGCGTTTCTGAGTGAGAGAGAACCATTAAAGCATCCGTTTACTTTCAATGCGTTATTAACGATGCATTGTACTACGCGCACTGAGAGAAAAGATATAGTATTGGTAACAAAAAAAGAGAATTATTCACAAATCGCCGATTATTATTGGATTACTTTGTTAAAATTACAAAATACAATATTTTTTTGTAAGATGAACAAAATTTTTTTATTTAACAGTACAAATTTGGTTACTCACGTTTTGTAAATACCAATGTAAAATTTGATTGCCATTACAAAATAAGTATTCTTTTAGTAATTTCAACAAAATAATCCGTTATGGTAGAGCAAGGAGTGTTTCGCGGAGCTATCATAGATGGCGTGTCTTCTCGTAAGAGAAATTCAACGTCTACCTCTATAAAGCCGAGACGATTAGAAACTAATCTCATGGACTTCTCGGTTCTCGCCACGCCATGATTAATCATGGTAACTATTTTTTCAGAGCGATTACTAATCTCAATTGCTCTAAATCTATATATATTTTTGCTAAGCTAAAGAAATTCAAAAACATCAAACATAATCACTCTGTAGAAATTGAGAGATATATATATATTATTCATTTTGTTCCGGTAACAAAATGTTCTATTTCTAATTACAAAAGATCTATAAACATCATACAAAACAGTTTTGTACCATTAAATGATCAGTTTAGTTAATAAATTCAACAAATTAATATTGTCGTGGTAACCAACGGTTTGATTGATCATATATCAACAAATAGTTTTTGTGTCAGTAACAAAACTTTGGTTATTGGTACAAAACATTTCTCTCAGTGCGGTGTTGAAGGATATAAGATGGCACGTGTGATGGTAACAATAGTAATGAGACCTTACATCAAAAGCGCGAACAATATAAAATTAATCCAATAAACAAATAAAAATATTTTACATAATTACATGTAGACAAAGTATAAGTTTTATTCTGCATATTAATTTCATAATCGTTATGTGACTTAAATTAGATAATTACAATTTCGAAAAAAAATGTATAGGTTGAGATATAAATGTCTTATGCCCGCGTAAATGCATTTATGTTACATACATATGGGGCATTCTCTGTTAAATCGGGCACCTCCTTTTTTCAAAATTCAGTTTAACCAAAAATTTCTTTCTAGGCTCAAATTGTAGGTACACATGTCTACTTTCTTTAATGCTCTGACCTTTTTGAAAATTCAATATGACGGGTCTAATATGACCGCTATTGTTCACGAAGTACCGATTGAAAATGCTTAAATCATTACTTAAATGGGCCAAGATTCGTCCAATTTTATAAACATCAGCCAAGAAAGAAAAATATTCAAAGAGTTTGCGGATTATCACCGTGTCGTGATTCATTGCTAATCATTATTAATGTTTCGTGAACCGTGCCTTTCACTTCATCAGAACGAGGCGCGCACTGATACTGTCGAGACTGATACTTTTGAGAAAAATGCATAAATCGCATTTTTCTCGAAATAGTATTTTCCAAAATGATTGTCATAATAACTCGTATACAGTTTTAATTTAATAAACTTAAAATTTTAAAATATTTATAACACTTTTCTTCTCAATTTTTTTTCTCAAGTAGTTCGTGAACTACAGCCATCATGTTAGGTTCACCATATTGAATTTCCACAAAGAGTACAAAAGAAAGTATTAAAGAAAGTAGAAATGTGTATACCTACAATTTAAGCCCATACACAGAAAAATATGTACTGTACGCAAGTAATAATGACTTCTTCCAAGTATTTCAAAAGTTCATATTTCCGCAAATCTATTATAAGTTCATCATAAGCATCCAATTTATTCAAAATATATTTTGAATTATAAAAAAAATTTAATACTTCAATCAAAAATATTAAATTAAATTAAAAATTCGATTTACTTATTAAATCTAGAATCGATGGAAGAGAATTATATGTTTTAACAAAGATATCTTTTTTTCTTAAAAAGAATTTTTCCTTTGCTTGAATCAAGTATTATATTTACTTGTAATAAGAAAATTATAGTTATATCTTAACGAGAAAAAAATTTTTTTGTTATTATTACTTTTTATTTTTCCAGTTCAATTTATATTTTTACTGTTTCGCATATCCATATTCTGTCTTATTAACTACAATTAATTATTGAAAAACACATCGCATCGCCGACAAGATTTGAACCTACGATCCCTAGAACGGTAAGCTTAATACATTTACGCTGATTACACGCTTGTGATCGAGTCATTGCCAATACCTCCTACTGTAACTATTCTTAATTTCATGTAACAGTTTAATATTATTAATATTCGAGGAGATTACATGGAAACGAAATAATACGCTGGTATTTATTAATTCAAAATAATTAAGATAAATATTATATGAAAAGATATCATTACTGAACAAAGATCATGTTTACAATTTGATTTCAAAATAAATATTTATTTAAATTGAAAATATGAATTTACTTCAAACAAGAAATAAATTTCTTGTTTCTAAACTATATTTTGCTTTTCCTAAATCTGTTGTATAGAATTGAAAGAAATATACCAATTTTTCTGATCTAATAAACCCTAGATTACAATTCACTTTGGAAGTGGGAGGCAACTCGATAAATTTTTTAGATACGATCATCATACTAAGGAATGGGTCATTAATTTTTGATTGGTAACCAAAAGCCTACATTTTCGGGCAGGTGTTTGAATTTTCTGTCTCAGCACCCGATTTCTCAAAAGAAGGGTATAATTTTTAATCTTGTAGACAAAGTTTTTTATCTCTCGCATCCAGAATTTCATAAAAAGAATCTTGATTTTATTGTTAAATTACTTATGGATAATGACTATCCTTTAGATTTTGTATTGAAGACTATGAATATGAGAATAAAAAAGATAATAAATAATTTTAATGTCACAAATAAGAAAAAATCTAATATTGATGTAATAAAAAAGAAAATAAAATGGTTTTCCATTCCGTACATCGAAGGTATCTCTCTAATAAATTTAAAAACTTCATTAATGGTATGGTTCATAAAGTTTCGTTTTTTATTGTGAACAAACTAAATAAATTTATTCGAGTGTATAAAGATTCTTTACCAATCGAATCAAAAAGAAATGTAGTTTATAGGATCAATTGTTGCGACTGCGATGCTTCTTATGTCGGCCAGACGGGTAGAAAACTAAAAACTAGGATCTCGGAGCATAGGAAGCATATTAACAGCACAACGTCGTCAAAATCGGTTATTACAGACCATAGGTTGCAGTGCGAATATGATTTCGATTGGGAGAACGTTGAGGTTCTGGATACTGAGGGATTCTATAATAAACGTCCAGTCAGAAATGATACTTATAAAAAGACAAAAAATGGGCTGAATTTGCAAAACGATACCGTAGCTTTAAATCAGGTTTACATGGAGTTAATTGACAAACTATAAGATGTGTCTTTCATATGAGTGAGACTTGTTGTTTTCATCTATATTCGGTGCTTTTGAATCGTTAACCGCAATGTTTTGAAATTCTTTTATTATTTGACCGAACTCAGTACTGACTAAAACTTATGAATCTTCTCGAGTTTTCTTTGTTTAAAAAAATTTGTATTTGTCGACGATTATGGACACTGAATTCTTTGTAATATTGTGAAAAGTGTACTCTGTGTGGAATGTGTATGGTGGACATGCGAGGCGAGCTGATCGTCATGTGAGTAGCCCGTTTACGATATTCAAAAAACGAATTTTAATTGTAGTTGAGTTGCTCATCACCACTCAGCTGTGAAACTGATTGAATATAGGTCTCACTTCATGATTAGCCGTGGCATTGCATGCAATAAGTTTGGAGATATTATTTTGCAATGCAATATCTCTTCGCAGTGCGTTTGATGGATGGATGGAATTGCTGAAGATTACTCGAATTTGAGTTGAAACGTTCAAGGGTGATACGTAGATTAAATAATATATTTGATCTTTGTAAAAATTATCGCTTAATATATCCAGCGTTGACTCCTATAGCCTTTATATTAGAGTGAAATTATTATTTTTCTTTGCTAATAAATTTTCTTACATCAATATATTATTAAATATTCAAGTTAATCAAATCTGACTTTTCTTCGATAAAATTTTATAATATACTTCAAAAGAGAACAAATTCTTGTTATAGGTATACAATATTGAGTATTTTTAAAACTTGTGTTACACCCAAAAAAAGATAATCTAATTGTAAAGTGAAATTTCCAGTAATTTCATATTCTAAGCAGAAACTTTTACAAAAATAGTATTCTTCTTCCAATGCACTGGACTATTCATCAAAAATGTATTGAAGATTATTCTAACAGTTTTCTTCTTGTATTAAGAGGAATATGTTTACACCAAAAAAAAAAATAATATAATTGTGAAGTGAAATTTCCAGTAACCTCATAGTCTAAGCAAAAACTTTTACAGAAAGAGTATTCCTCTTCCAATGCACTGGACTATTCATCAAAAATGTATTGAAGATTATTCTAACAGTTTTCCTCTTGTATTTAAGAGGAATACGTTTACTTAAAGCGGAACACCCTCTTACGAGTAACATGGAAAGCAATATGTGTGTCGCTACCTGTCGCTGCTTTTTGGCCGTTGGCGTGTATTATAGTATACAATATACATAGGTCATCGTGTTACATCAGTTGCTTTCCATTTACACACAAGTGAAACTGAGTCTGAAGTGAGCTGGGTATTTTATACTCCGATTAATGACGTCACTACTTGCTTACTTTGGTAAAAAGTTATCACATGTCAATACAGGTTCATAACCTCACTTTGAAGTGAGTTTACGAGACTCACTAAAGCACACGGTCTCGATCTTGTGCAGATTATGGGTAAAAACTCAGTTGAATCTCACTTGTCAGAATGCAAAAGAAACGCGCATTCAACTGAGTTATGACGTCACAAGTGAGAATTATCTGAGAATCGGTGTAAATGGAAAGCAGCTA
>NW_017299903.1:665886-676371 GCF_001594075.2 Trachymyrmex cornetzi | reverse complement strand
AAATCCTGTGGTATCTTTGAAGTGAATACTCTTTAATTAAAGTTTCTCAAAAGTATATATAATATCTCTTAAAACAATATTAAATAATCTATATACAAGAGGAAATTGATATTAATTAATCTATATACAAGAGAAAATTGATATTAAGAACAGTAAAATTCGTACTGCAGATGCAAGACAAAATTACTTTAACTATGAGAATATTAAGCTGTGTACAAGAGGAAATTCATATTAAGAACAGCAAGATTTTTACTGCAGATGCAAAATGAAAATACTCTAACTGTAAGAATATTGTGCTTAGCATATTTTCCTCTTGATTTTAGAAGATTCCTCTTGAGGCCGTATATAAGAATAAAATCCTCTAAGATTTAGCGGTTTCTGCTAATATTAAAAATTTTTTTTTTGGGTGTATACTTCACGACTACTAGCGAGAAAATATTCTTTATTGAAAGTAACCGTTACTTAAAAGAAGAGAAATAAAATAAATAATTACTTTTATTAGGAATAAAATGACATTTTTCTGTGTGCAGAAAGAAATTTTTTGGATGAACTGAATTTTGGACAGAGGGGGGTCCGATTTGATAGAAAATGCCCCATAAATATCTAAAAACCTGTATCATGTTCCAATGAATTTGTTTCACCAGAAATAGTCTCACTATATACTAAGAAATATATAAAAATATACAATCTATATTTAAGAAAAGCAAGAATGATCTTAATAAGGTGAAAACATTTTAGAGAGAGAGAGAGAGAGAGAGAATTGTTGATTTATTGTTTCATAAACAAGTTATTATTCAGAGATATCCTATATATGCGTGCGATCACACATTATACATGATAAAAGTAAATTTAATTTTCAAAATAATTTGTCTCAACTAAAAAATCTAAAATAGAAAATATGCAGGATATTTTTCATATTTAAAGAAACACATTTTTCATCTTTTTACACCGAAAAAGACTACATTTTATGAAACGATAATTTCAAGTGTAATAGTTGCTCAAAGTATTTTCTTATTTATCGCGAAAAGAATGTGGAGACTACGGTTGCTCGAGGTCAAGGAAGGAATGCAGTTGACAAGGCCAGATTGTGAAAAAGAGATCGAATCGGATTTTTATCTTTTATCCTTGTTGATCATTAAGAGAGAAACCATCGCTCATAGCTGTCGTAGAGCAATTATATTTCGCTTAATCGTACATGCAGCACGGCATTTATATATCAGACTGACAACTAACTGCTAATGTCAATGTGCTCTGATGATGTATGAGTGACATGTACTTACCGTAACAATGATAGTTAAGAATAATGACAATGATCCGTCACGAAATGTGATGAGGATATTGATCTTTTGTATTGATAGTTGAATTTTTCAAGACATTTTTCAAGAAATAGTTTCTAGTAGTGTAATAATGCAGTTATGTATTATGGAGTTGCGCAAGACTGTTTTTACCGTTCCTTTCACCTATATATTTTTTTAATTCCTTAATTTATTTGAAGTTAATCTTTTTAACTGAAAAAGTTGTGTTAATCGATTCTAGGTTATAAGCGACAAGAAAAATAGGATAGACAGAGGGCCACTGAAAGCAAATAAAGAATATCTTCTAATTAATTCGTATTGAGCTTTACTTTAACGAAATATTTATTCAATGTTATTTCTACGTTTAAGTAAGCCGATATGTTGTAACGTGAACTAAATTCGCAATCTCGATCTACTTTTATTATTGCAAACGAAATTAGTTACAGAGACTAATTCTGTGGAACTGTTTACACGAAACAAATACTATTCTGTACCAATGAAATCTGGAATAATTTTATCGTGTTTCTTTTATTGACTACACATATAAAAACATGCAAAATTTACAAAGCTGTAATTGTATTATATCATAATATTTTTTTATATATTCTCCCTCAAGAGAAAACAAACTGTAATTATTGAAGTATTCAAGACATCAAGTATTAATTTAAAGTACAAAAATTTTAACAAAATCTTTAAAAAATATTTTCAGAAGTATCAAGAAGCTAATAAGTTATAGAGTCTCTGGCGATATTTTTCCGAAAGAAAAATTAAAGATCAAGAACTATTTAAAACAAACAGGATGGGAGTATGAGGAGACACTCTATATTATTAGTAAGTATAGCGCAACATCGTCCACACAAGTAGATGCGATGCTCTATGAGAAAGTAAGTACATTGTTTACCGAAGAGAGATGCGTACAAGTTCTTCGCGTCCAAACACATGTAATAATTGAAGGTAGGATTGAGCTGCGATGTGAAGTGCCCAAAGTAACTCTGGTCCGAAATCGTCAAAAAGTTATTGTAGGGCTGATATAGAGATAAGTAGGACAGAAAACTGCTTTCTTGCTGCATTCTGTAGAAAGCGGTTAGATCCATATTTGGTAGATTCTAATTTTGTGGATTCTGTTCTTGCGGAGTCCAATGAAGATTAGTGGCGATAAAGACGTTACTTCTCAAAGGAAACATTTTGTAAATAATTTTGTAGATCCACATTTGTGATGATTATTAATAATTAAGTTTGACATTTAGAACGGATATTTTATCATATGAATTATAATAATGATTTTTTGATATTGTCTTCTTCCGCTTTTCTTCTTGATTGTACTGTTTATTCTCCTCGCGAGCTATTTTTCATATCATAGAAATCGTTGTATTTGTCGATTATCTACGTATTCGTATAATTCCTGAAAAGATAGGCATCTTCTATTTTTATTGTTATGTAATTAAGGATATATATCGAGGATCACTTTGAGTTTATGTAAAATGATTTTCTTCTATTTATTTCTCAGTTGTTGATAATAGTTGGCACATGAAAATAGAATTTGGTCTTTGTATGATATGCCAGTTTATACATATTTCAAATATAATATATAAACACTCAGAAAAAATATATTATTTTCTCTCTCTTGAAGTGTATATATATGTGTGTGTGTATATATATATATATATATATCTGATTATGTTTACGATAAATTGACGTCGAAGATTATCGAGAAATTTCGATTGTTTTTTATCTTATAAAATTAAACTATAATTGTAATTATCATGATGTACTTCTTTTTCATATTTTCTTTGTTTATAATAATGTTTCTTTGCATAAAATACAATTCGTTGTTCCTATGAAGCGCGGATAAGTCGTCTGACTAAAATAACAACGTTACTACTTCTCATTCGTGGTATGCATATGCAAAAACCACACAGGATCGTTGCGATTCAAGTGATACAATGTTGCTTTGTTGATTAATGGCTTCCGGCCATTTCTTTTCCAATCTTCAATACGTTAGAATGATCATCTCGCGACATCCGCAAGTATCGCTCGCGGCGGCGTTGCCGGGTAATTGCGTCGTTATACTCGTTGAATCGTTGAATTGTGTGACGTTCATGTACGGCGGAGGTGGCCGAGAAAGATCAATGATTCCGCAAGATCGCTGGTCACGGCATCAGCCATCTGAGCATACGTTCTCCTCGAAAAATCGGTACGAATGTTTGTTGTTCGCATGATATACATCTGTCCAGTCTCTATCGATTTCCTTTCGATCATATATCATTGAAAATTAGAATCTGCTTTGATTTAATTTCTCTTCTACGTGTCCTCCATCTTCATTATAGTTTAGACAACATTCCGTATCATTAACGCAGCCTCTGACCTTTAAATCGATCGTAGGTCGAGGGTCATTGGTATCAGTCGTGTTTGTGAGCGCGTCGAAAAATCGATGCAGCTCTGTGGTGCAGCGGCCGCGGTCGTAATGTGACGCGCGCGCGAGACTACCATGGGTAAGATGTCAACGTCGACGACGACATCATCGTCGATCGCCCGCTCGTCCGACACGATTCACCGCATAGTCGCTTCCATCGTCCAGTTTCCATCGCTTTTCCTTCTCTTAATCAAGCTCTACTGTTTGTTCGCACGCGCGTGTTTCGTTTTTCGCGGGAACAATTCGTGACGAGCACGCGACGACAGCTGCGTGGTTACGCGAGTTCAGGCGAAACCAAACTAGCACCGTTGCACGTCCGGGACGACCGCGTGGGTTGATATTCAACCCTGCACCGCCAGCAGCAACCATCCCAATTCCCTCCTCTCCCTGGTCCCGTACACCTTTCTCTGTCTCTCATGGACTTGGCTTCCTCCAGTTAGCTAGCGACTCCGTCGCCGCGCCACCCACGACTCAACTTCTGCCCTCACGCCGACATCCACCCTCTTCGTCTTCTTTCTTTGTCGATCAAAGCTGCCACATAATAAGACACAATAAAAAGACGGACGCCTAAGGACCACTTGCTATATCGTAATGTAATATTTTGTTGTCATAATTGAATGAAAAAGTGGGAAGACAAAGAATAGAGAGAGAGAGAGAGAGAGAGAGAGAGAGAGAAAGCGCGCGAACGAAGAATATGCGCGTGCGCGCAACAGGAAATCGGGATTGAATGAAGAGCGTGAATGGTAGTCGGAATGGTGCATTAAAGGGTTAATGGCTGATACATACACCTTATCGTGCGTTCGAAGAAAATTATATATCTATTAGTGAATAACATAAATATACATCACAATTTATCTTTTATGCAAGTATGAGATAAGAAGAAATATTTGCTCAAAGAAAATACAGACTAATCATATCTGAGAATTCACTAAAAATGGAGATGTTCTCATACATTCACGAATAATACACATATAATCCTCAATAGATTATTTAAAGTAATTAAACGGAATTATTCACTATTTGTTTTTTTCTAATTAACATACATTATTCGAAGATGATTTACTACCGACCAAAATTATCAATACCGAATATTATGTTATATTATAATTACAGTATTTGCGCTTAGAGTTTTTTTTTTCAAATTATTTTTATTAGGCTAACACTAAGAAACATTTGTTGCGAGCTATCGTTTCCGAGCATTCCAAGATATTTCATTCTGATGATTGTACGAGATTTATGTTTCTGTGTGTGTATGCGTGCGTGCGTGCGTGCGTGCGTGTGTAATATTGGTCCCATACTTGCAAACCAGTTTTAGACTCGATATAATAAAATATCTATCAATTTCGATTATGATGTATGTGCATCATATTAATTAACATGCGTTACGATAATGAAGAATGTAAAAGGTCAGATACAAAAAGATATGCAGTAAAGCTGATGAAAAAAATGCGAACCGTTCGACTTTCGTACGATCAAATATGTTATATACAAGTGATTATAAAAGTTAAATTAGACAATGTAATAAATTATCTGTAGGAGAGCGCTTTTAGTTGCCAGGATTTTGTTTTCGCGTCTAATAACCGATGGCGTTGTGATCTGCTTGTTAGAGCGCTGATAATTGGCTGTGCCTTGCGAGTGGTTCGTCGCTAAAGGAAACACGGGATTGGTTGTCGTGTGCGGGTAGCGCCAGTGGCGTAGGAATATCTCTTCCACCGAGAAGAGGAAAGCGTAACATTCTTGCGCGAGCCTAGCAATGGCTGAGTTGTTTAAGGGGTAACGCCACTCTAGAGCTCGAAAAAAAAACGTGTTTTGACCATTTTTTACGGAGATACAATAAAGGAAATGGGAAATCTGTTTATAGGAGTTTATTATATATGTTCTGAAGTAAATAAAAAAATTTTTTAATTAACATTTTTAAACAAAATGACGGCTACATGATACTCGAGACCACCTCTCGCCGAAGGGCCGGAAAAGTTTCTCCCACAATTTTCTATCTGGAACAAAAAACCAAAATTTTTTGAAAACTATGTGATTGGCTACAGAAGTACGTAGAAGATTTTGAAAATATTGAATTTTGAAAAAATAGTGCTTATTTGAAAAAAAAATTCATTTTTCGGTAAAAAAAATTTCAGCATAAATTGTTTATAACAAAAAAAGTTGACAAAACATCAAAAAACCCTTACGTACTTCTATAGCCAATCATATACAGTTTTAAAAAAATTGTGGTTTTTTGTTCAAGATTGAAAATTGTAGGAGAAACTTTTCCGGCCCTTCGGTGAGAGGTCTCGAGTTTCGTATCATGTAGCCGCCATTTTGTTTAAAAATGTTAATTAAAAAATTTTTTATTTACTTCAGAACATGTCTAATAAACTTCTATAAACAGATTTCCCATTTCCTTTATTGTATCTCCGTCAAAAATTATCAAAAACACGTCTTTTTTTTCGAGCTCTAGAGTGGCGTTACCTCTTAAGAAAAAAGACTTTCGACAGTGCATTCTTATATTACTTGTGACGTACCTAAAGACGAAGATGCTCTTTTCTCCGAGGAGTCGCCTAGATTATCCCTCCTACGGGTTATTCCTGACTACGCGCGTTATTTCTTACAAATTCAGAAGTGGAATTATTCACCTCCGTTTCGTCGCGTGTGAAGTGCTGTGCGAAGAGACATTCCCTTTCGCGTTTGCGATCACCGGTAAGAGGTCATATTATCGATACAATGATTTGAACGCGAGCCGATACTGGGAAATCCGACCGCCATTACAAGACATTGTTCTCTCACGTGCGTGATTATCCGTCGGATATTCGTGCATACGCGGTCGTTCATATCGTGTCGTGTTTGAGAATCACGTGATTAAAGCGTGACAATAGATCGCTCGACGTTGGACACTCTCCCGTTCGACGATCTTAAGAAGAGAAAATTAACTGATCTTGGACTGCCAATTGTAGAAGATCAGACAAAATGTATTGACACCCTCTTTGACCATTACGACAGGCTGCGAGCCGCTCAAGCCCTCACAGCCATGCCAAAATCTTCTCAAGGAAAAACCAATATATCAGCCGTTAGTCACCAATCCGCACATGCCACCCACGGGTTCAGAGATACGGTTGTACAGGGTTCGTCATCTTTAACTACCCAGAGTTCGTTTGAGCAGTCTTTGCACGAGCTCATACAATAAGTTGCGCAGCAACAGTTATTAATTGCGCAATTAATGAAAGAAAGATAGACAGTTGCTTATTGCAGATGCATCGGGTACAACACTAAACTCGGTGTACACCGCGCAGCCCAGTGTGTCATCTATACCACTAGCCAATATTACACCAGATTTTAGGCCCAATATTCCATATACGTCGATTCTTACGAACACAGGAAACAAACATAATGTGTATCAGGCAAGATTTCCTATGGAAGAGATTACGAATATTTCCGCAGTGCATCAAGTTCCTTCAGTGCTAACTACATTACCTCCAACGCAGGCCGTTACACTTTTGACCTCGCAAATATGGAATACCAGTGTTCTATGGTACAAAGGATGATGATATGGATTGTTGGTTACATAAGCTTTAGCTGCAATATTACTTCAGAAGCAAGACTCAGGTTTGTGGGCGGCAGTTGCCTATTGTAGCCAAGCAACAAATGCCGCAAAGAGTCACTATTATTCATTCGAACTTGAAATGCCGTGGTTAAAGCAAGAGATTCCATATTTATTTATATGATATCAAATTTATGGTTATTACTGATTGCCATGCAATTGTGTATGCAATCAATAAGGTAAATTTAAACCCGCGTATTGCGCGTTGGGCTATTCATTTGCAGAGTTATGATTTTAACATTCAGCACCGACAAGGTAACAAAATGATGCATGTGGATGCTCTAAGCCGCATTGTAGCTTCGGTAAATACTATCCCACTCAAAAAAGAGTTATAGTATCATCAGTTGGCGGATCTTCAAATTCGTGTGATTTCAGACAGGCTCAAAGAGACAGAACATGACAAATTTGTGTTAATAGAAGGATTGATATACTAGGTATGTAAATATGAAACCAGAATTTACCAATGGCCATAGCTATCAATGTAGTTGCCGTCAGACCGCGTCATTGACGCCATTTCCTTGTTCTGACATTTGACAAAGATTTTCAACTCACAACAATACAAGTTTCATACAACAGTATAGTTTGTAATAGCGTTGAACATGTCGAATTTTGTGCCTGGAAACTACGATTTGCGGACAGCATTGATTTTCTGTTACCATTTGAAGAAAACTGCTGCAGAATCACATCGAATGCTTGTCGAAGTTTACGGTGAGTATGCTCTTGGTAAATCACAGTGCTTTGAGTGGTTTAAAAAATTCAAAAGTGGCGATTTTGACGTGAGAAACAAAGAATGTGAAAAACCACCGAAAAAGTTTGAAGACAGCGAATTGCAAGCATTGTTGGATGAGGATGACGCTCAAACTCAACAATAACTCGCGGATTAATTGAATGTGACACGAGAAACCGTCTCCATACGTTTGAAATCCATGGGAAAGATCCAGAAGATGGGAAAATGGGTTCCACATGAACTGAATGAAAGACAGCAGGAAAACCGAAAAATCACTTGCAAAATGCTGCTCGCCAGGTACAAAAGAAAGTCATTTCTCCATCAAATTGTGACTGGCGATGAAAAGTGGATATATTTTGAGAATCTTAAGCGTAAAAGATCATGGGTAACTCCAGGTGAACCATCGACATCGACTGCAAGGCCAAATCGCTAGGGATGGAAGACAATGCTCTGTGTTTGGTGGGATCAGAAAGGTGTGATCTATTACGAGCTGCTAAAACCTGGCGAAACCGTTAATACTGAACGCTACCGACAACAAATCGTCAATTTGAATCAAGCTTTACGTGAAAAACGACCGAAATATCAAAAAAAGGCAACACAAAGTGATTTTGCTTCATGATAATGCACCATCACGCAGCAAAACTGGTCAAGGAAACGATTGAGGCGTTTGGTTGGGAAATATACTTTCGCATGCGGCTTACTCACCAGACTTGGCTCCGTCCGATTACTACTTATTTGTATCGATGGGACACGCACTTGCTCAGCAGCGCTTCACTTTTTACGAAGATGTACGAAAATGGCTAGATGACTGGTTTGGCTCAAAAGAGCAACAATTTTTTTGGCGTGGCATCTACAAATTGTCAGACAGGTGGGAAAAATGTATAGCTAGCGATGGGCAATACTTCGAATAAAATATTTTTTATCATTTTCATGCAATAAACGTGTATTTTCTATTAAAAAATTCCGGTTTCATATTTACATACCTGGTATAGGAAAAGCAAAGATAAACCCTGGTTTTATGTACCCGACTGTATGATAACAAACATTCTTCGTGTGTATCATAACAATGCTCATTCTGGTGTGGAAAAAGTGATACAGGGTATAGGTAACGACTATTGGCTCCCGTCTATGCGTAAAAAAGTACAGATTTATGTAGATAATTGTTTAACGTGCATCATAGCCAACACTTCAATAAATACTAAGGAGAGTGAAATATAATTAGAAGAAACTCCTCAAGTCCCCATGCATACTGTGCATGTACAGTGTACACCATTTTGGTCCATTGTGAGCGTCGGCAAATGGACGCAAACACATATTAGTATTGATAGACTCATTTACAAGGTTTACATGGTTTCTTCCAGTAAAAACCACAAGTTCACACGAGACAACCGAAAATTTTATTTTGATTTTTAATATATTTGGTAACTCTACCATATTAGTGTCAGATCGTGGAACCGCATTCATCTCCTCCGAATTTTTTGAATTTGTTCAAAGAAGAGGCATTAAGCACAAATTCGTTGCTGTAGCCGCTTCATGAGCTAACGATCTAGTTGAACGTGTAAACCGTTTCTTAAAATCATTCCTGCGAAAAGTTGTTGGTAATCAACTTAATTGGATTGATAGTTTGAGTAAAATTCGGTACACTATTAATAACACTTATCATTCCGCGATAAAGTTGCTCTTTGAATATGAAAAACGCAATCAGGTTCATTCATCACCAATTAAGTTTCTAAGTGAACTAGTAAATTCTACTCTTTCAGCCTAAGAGCGTCTAAAACGCGATCATAATCGCGAGACAGCCTCTGATGAATTGAAACAATATAATAAAACGTACTATGACAAGAAACACAAAGTCCCTACTAAGTATAGGTCAGGTGATTACGTTCTTATAAGAGATACCACTCTGAAACCAGGGGAAGATTGAAAATTTGACTTTCAAGCTGCTATATATGGTTAATAAAGTATTAAATAAAAATAGGTATGTCGTGAAAAAAGGTAAATTACTTAACCTATTGAAAAATAGGTATGTCGTGCAGAATGTGCCAGGATTTAATAAGTCACACAGATCTTATAACTCCATTTTGTCGTCAGATCGATTAAAACTCTGAATCAAACCTGTTTGCTCTTAAATTTATATTAGTATCAGTGCTAAGAGATTATTAGTATTAAGCAAATTAGTTGAGTAAATTAGTATAAAGTTAAGTGTATATTGAAAATTCTTCTATTAAAAGGGGAAAAAAAGAAGAAAATGTATTACCGTTTAAAGACAATATTTTGAAGTACGTCAGTCTAATATACAGGGTGGGGAAAAAGTATGGAAGCAAACAATTATTTCCGAAACTATTCATTTTTCGACAAAATATCTTAGACATAATTTTTATGGTATGAAAAGATGTATTATGTGGCATAGACGGCATGACCTTGAAATGACCCTTACGAGCTGCATACAAATAACGTAATT
>NW_017299903.1:659027-665867 GCF_001594075.2 Trachymyrmex cornetzi | reverse complement strand
TTACGTTATTTGTATGCAGCTCGTAAGGGTCATTTCAAGGTCATGCCGTCTATGCCACATAATACATCTTTTCATACCATAAAAATTATGTCTAAGACATTTTGTCGAAAAATGAATAGTTTCGGAAATAATTGTTTGCTTCCATACTTTTTCCCCACCCTGTATATCGATTTAACAATTTGTTTATTTTGACTGAGTGATTATTCTGATTTCAATTTGCATTAGTTTTTTTATATACTTCGGCAATGGTTATTTTGGGTGGCACCCAATTGGACACGGCTCAATTGGACACGAGCCACTCACAGCGCTTGAGACTACAAAGCTCCTAAGCACTGGTCGCTGTGATTGGTGGTGTCCAATCGAGCCGTGATCAATCGGGATCACCCCGTTATTTTTTGTACTTTTATATTCAAGGACTAACATTTTTTTAGGACAGCCGAACTGTAGGAGAGCGCCTTTAATTGACATGAATAGATTTTGTTTTCGCGCCTAATGTAATGGCGCTGTGGTCTGCTTGCTAGAGCGCATACGATTGATGTGTCTTGCGATTTACCCGTCGCCAAAGGAAGCATGGGATTGGTTGCCGTACGCGGGTAGTAGAGTCCTATATATGAGAGAAGCGACATTCATCCTCACTATCACCTCTAGCACATGTTCAGCACCGCCATGTTTGGCCCGCTTCAGTTGACCAATTCCGTCATACTCCATTTACTCCATTATGAGAATCATGAACTCCGTCAGGATGAGGTTAAGCAAGTATTAATGTTTTTGTATTTTCTTGTTCAATAATGTAGCGATTAAATAATGCAATTATAAATGTCACATAAAAAGGTAAACAGTATATCTATTTTAGGTATGTATACGTACCAGTTCAGCTGTAGACAGCTGTAGAAAGGAAACATATCCCTAATAGCATAGATCTCCAAGGGATGTTCCAAAGAATATTCAAAGGATATCCCTATGTCCTAAGAACGTTCGCCAGAACGTCCTTCGAATAAAGTGTGCTATTAGGGATAATAGCTCTCCACTGCGGGCACAATATGGCTGCTTTAAGGCTCCTGACTAAGAATCCTGATGTCAGAAGCGAGAAATGACACGTTAATTTATGTTGCGTGCCATTTTTAAATAAAGACAATTTGGATGAAACGTATTTTTGTAAGGCTGTTTTTTTTTGCTAATTATTTATTCTATTCCCGATTTTTTGCTCCAACATCGTTTAAATTAAAAAATTAGACCAATAATGTGGGTATGCTAGAGCTTGTTTACAAGAGTAAAGTACATTAATGCAATTAATTGCTGGGCTAATTTTTATCCCAAAATGTTTTTGCTCCGAATTTTTTACTCTTTTCCGTTCGTAGAAAATTAATTTCAGAAGAGGGGGTGACTTCACGTTATGCTAGCACCTCTACTTTCGTAAAACACATATAGAGTAGGGGACACCGGGCCTCATTGACACTGTTTTTACAATTTCGGTATTATATTTTTTAAACAATTAATTATTATGATTAAAATATATCAATATGATAAATAGAAGCTTTCTCTACATTTTCATACAGTAATGGTTCTATACACTGTATAGTTTCTCCACAATAAATGAAATGTTGCATTGTAGTTAATTTGCCCCGATATGTTGGATAAATTGGTACATATCATCATAGTATAAATTACCTCTATGATAAATTCAATATGAAATTAACAAGAACATAATAGAAAAGTAATAGAAATAAAAATTAAATAGTAGATATGTACATTTTAATAAAAATTATATCTTTCAAAGTTATTTTGTAATAACCAAAGCAAAATGTTGTTACAGAAAAATAAGTGTAAATTATTTCGCTTGTGTGAGATGTCGACGACAAGAATTTGAAATAAAATTACTTGTTAACTACTTCATTTTGATATATCACGATTCTCACTGAACAATGAGAAATCTGCTATCAATTTCATTTATCGCTTGACGACAAAAATATCAAGAATTTGAAAATATTTAACTAGACTATTCTCACAAAGTTGATGCAATATGAAGATCTTCCGTTCCGTTTTGGTCTCTTAGTACATTAATCTTGACTATATGTATCATTAAATTAATCATATATATGATTTAGATGTTATAAAGATTTTGAAAAAGACTTTGTGAAGTCGAAACGTTAATCACTTGTATTTGTAAGAGAAAAAATATATAGCTTTAAGCATATTGTCATCCTTATATTATATTGCTCGTAATTATTGTCGCTTTCTAATATTTTATTTATTGCTAAGCAAGAGAAAACGAGCCATTTTTAACTTGTTAATTAAATGATTTTAATTCTACCTTATTTTAATATAGAAATATTAAATATAAAGCGTTTTGTTGGAGTTAAATAATAATAGAATATTTACATGTGCGGTACAGCGAATTAACCTAATCTTTTCTTGTGAGTCAATGTATCCCATCCCTGCATATGTTTAACTTTAATCATTTTATTATAATAAATTACCTTTGTTTCTCAAAATAACATATTGTATATTAACAAACACTTTTCTCTGAACAAATAATGCATCGCTTAGATTTGCTTTCTCAAGTCGAAGGATTATTACGAAATTATGAAATGCTCAAAAATTTACTTGCCTGCTCTTGAATCAGACCTTTTTCTTTTTCTATTGTGATACTTGTTTGATTTGGGGGGGGGGGGGGAGAGGAAACTCATATAGAAGATTTAAAAAAAATCGAAATTTTTTTTTTCATAAATCAATAGTATGTAATATATAGAACAAAATGTCAAAGCCGTAGAACTAAATTAGAAAATTTAAGGCAGCTATACAGCTATTAGTAGTAGCGGCACGCTGTGCCGAGCGGTACCCGCAGGTATAAACACGCGTCGCCCTTCCTGTCAGTTCTTTTGTAATTGCTCGAAAAGAGCAACAGGCCGCTTTATTACTACATTTTGGGAAAGAAGAAGGATTGATGTACGGACCTGGCATTGCAGATTAAAACAGCTCTAAGTTTCCAAAAAATGTTATTTTTCTGTATCGAAAACTTTTTAAACGTATTTTTCTCGAAACAACAATTTTCGAGCGAGAGAGAGACGTGGAATCAAATTTTTAAACAACAAATTTCTCCTTTCGTACACATATTCTATAGCATTTTCTTCACAGCGTAAACCTATTTTTACATAAAAGTTTTTGAAATAAACAATTGTTTTTTTAGTATTATTTGTCTTAAAACGCAACTTTTTTTTAGAATGTCACTATTTTTTATTTTTACCTTTTTTAATAAAAAATAGGTTTATACCGAGCGTATATTCATTAACATTTCCATTATGAATTTTTGATTTCGAATAAGAACAGTAGTCCCTACACTCCACGGCACAAAGCATTTTTTTTAAATGGTTGGTATACATCCCCATAACATTAATATTTAAATACATATTATAAAAATAAAAATTTTTTTCAAATCTATATTACATAATAAAGTAATTATACTAAAAGTTTTTAAAAAGATTGATTCAATACATTCTTTACAATAAATTGATTATTATATGACAAAATGTTCGCAATTATGATATTCTTAAAAAAAATGCTGCATACAAAAATACTCAAGCGACAGTAGCGTGATTTTTACATCACATATGATGTGCTTGATTAATATTATTAAGAAATACCTCGCTGCTCCATATGTGGTGTACCTGCTGTAATATGATGTTCCTGGTGCAAGCAATATTTTTGTATGCAGCATTTTTTTTAAGAATATCATAATTGCGAACATTTTGTCATATAATAATCATGTTAGTATTAATAACGAGATTAACAAGTAGTTTTAAAATTTATAATAAATACATTCATTGCTCTTTATAACAAAAAATGTGCTTATACATTACAGGAAATATATAGAAGCGTAACTCATCACTGTTAGATGTCAAAAGAGCAATGACAACCCTGAGTTTCTTGAGTTAAATAATATTTTATTATCTTTTTACTTCCATGTGTATCAAAATGTTAATCAATCCATTTCTGTACTTATTTCAACTGACTTAAGTAACGTTCACATTAACGTATGTAAGTAAATAAATTATAGAGTCAAATTAAAACATCTTCTTGAGTTAAATGATTTAACTGCATTATATTAAATTAATGATGTATTGAGAAAAATGAGAAGAAGGATGTTGTAATTTTACAATATTTTGATAAGCATTTTTTAAATATTACTCGCGCGAATATATTTTTATGTAATAACAATAATATATCTTTTTATAATAATAATAAATCTTTTTAAAAATATAATTTTTTAAACGTTCCAAAGTACCTAGTCAAGGGAGGAATGACGGCATTTGGAATAATTCGTGCATAAAAAAATTAGAGTGGAATAGGTCTATATTGGGGAAACTCACTATAAAAAAAGCACACCATGTATCTACCTCATGACAGGTGGTGTGGAAATGATAGCATTTTATTATTTTCTTGGGATAGACATTTACTTACAAGTAGCTTCATAATAGAATTACCTCTATCTATCATAAATATTTTTAAAAATAATAATTTTTTTAAAAAGTTCTGAAAATTGCTGCCAACATAGAGTTTTAAGGGTGAAATCAGGCCTCATGTGTTTCAGCTTTCTCCGCTATATCTTGAAAACTTTAAAAAAAAATCGGTAAATAATTCTAAAAACGCGAATAAATACAGCTGATTTTGTTGTAAAACTTTTGTATAAAACATTTTTTTATATCTCAAATATTTTTCGAGATATAACGGAAAAAGCTGAAAACCGCTGTACACGTAAGGTGATTTCACTCCTTCAAACCGTTTTTTAGCCGAAACTAATATTTTCTAAATTCATCTCTTTATGTAAGCTACAAGTTCACAAAGTTTCATTAAAATCAGAATTTAATACCTCGAAATGTTCCCTTGTAAGCCAAGGCCCCTATTCTGTAACTGTTTTACACGCTTACCGACATTTGTCGGTGTCGTTGCGCAGCTTTTTCACTATATAAAATATCTGCGCAACGACACCGACAACTATCGGTAGGCGTGTAAAGACAATTACAGAATAGGGGCTCTGGAAATAATAATGACAAAGCAATTTATTCGATATCGACCTCCATTTGTTTATAACTTAATATTTAACAAAAGGAGATTGAACGGAAATGAAATTATACACTAGTATTTGTTAACGAAGCTAGATGATAATGATAAAGAGCAATTTATTCGATAACGATCTCCATTTGTTTATAACTTAATATTTAGCAAAAGGAGATCGAACGGAAATGAAATTATTCGCCGGTAATTGTTAACTAAGCTAGGAAATGATAATGAAAAAGTGATTTATTCGTCATTGATCTCCATTTGTTTATAATTTATAACCTAATATTTGACTAAAGGAAATCGGATGGAAAGGAAATTATACGTTGGTATTTGTTAACTAAGCTAGCAATTGGTAATAAAAAAGCGATTTATTCGATCTCGATCTTCATTTGTTAATAACTTAATATTTAACAAAAGGAGATCGCATGGAAATAAAATTATATACACGCTGGTAATTGTTAACTAAATTAGGAAATGAAAATGAAAAAGTGGTTTATTCGTCATTGATCTCTATTTATTTATAATTAATTAATATTTAACAAAAGAAGATCAAGCGGAAACAAGATTAACCCTGTTTATTAACTAAAGACCATGACACCCAAAAAACTTAAGGCAGCAAGACGTAATTAAGCAGCAGGGCTTCAAGATTGAGTAAGGCTTTCAACATTTAATGTGAGTGCAAAAGTGAAATACAATATTTCTCTTATTAGCATTGTACATCTTTGTTATTACTATTTTAAGATTGAGAGTTTGTTCTAAACATTTATATTTCTAAACAATATTCAATTTCATAGAACATATATGTGAGGACATATATGTGAAACACAATCTATAGAAACAAATGCCTTAAACGGTCTAGTTGGATTTTAAGTGCTTGTATAATTCTGTATGAATCTATATTTATATTTTTAAATTTAATTTTTCTTCAATTATATATGTAAATCAAAATTAAATTTTTATTTAAAAAGTAACTTACGTTAAAATTCATTAAATACATCGATGTTTTTTTCTTTCTAAACATGGATCTAAATCCGGAGCCAAATTCAGATCCGAATCTAAATTTAGATCTGAAAAAGATCTAAATTCAGATCAAGAATTTTGTTGTACAAACCGTTTAGCAGAAAATCGTATCTAAAGTGAGGGAGAGACAGTTTAACGACAAACTGGATCCTTCGTAATAAAAAAAAATATATAGACATGCGATATTAAAAATCCTGAGGGGGTAAGCACTAACTGAAATATTGTCCTATAGATTTCATACAATTTCATCTCATTACAAATAATTTTTTTACTATATCTAAAGTCATTCAGTAAAATAAACAATTTTATCTAATATTACCAAGTGATTTCTCGTGGTTGCATTTGTACATTGTTAAATCTACAGTGTCATAGTTAACCTAATGTGAGTCGTCACTGCTCCTACTAAATATGTCGTTATTTTATACTAAAACGATGATTAAATTAGCTGATTGAAATTTGGAAAAAATCGTTCTTGGAGCGATTTTTTCAAAACTATTTCCCCTATTTTTCCTCTTGCACAGAGGTATCTCCGCATGCCAGACAACAAATAAAAAACACCGTACTCGAATATGTGCGTCGAAAGACATCTTTATGGGCGAAAAACCTGCACCTTAGGCGCGCACAATTAAAAAATTTCTAAAAAGTCCAAAAACGATTTCCCCTATTTCTCCTTTTGCACGGAGGTCCCTCCGCATGTCAGACAACAAATAAAAAACACCCCGCTCGAATACGTGCGTCGGAAGGCACCCTTACGGACGAAAA
>NW_017299903.1:655371-659014 GCF_001594075.2 Trachymyrmex cornetzi | reverse complement strand
GGGGGGGGGGGGGATAACTTAAAAATTTCTAAAAAATCCGAGAACGATTTCCCCCATTTCTTGTCTTGCACAGAGGTCCCTCCGCATGCAAAACAACAAATAAGAAACACCCCGCTCGAATACGTGCGTCGGAAGGCACATTCAATTGCGAAAAATTACCCTTGGAAAACTTAAAATAACCTTATATGTATATTATAGTAACAACATTTTATAGTATAACTTATTATATGCAAATTTGATTTATGTGTAAGATAACCATACAATTAGTTGAATGAATACATATTATGGTCATTATGATCATAATTCAGTGTTCAGGTTACAATAATTCATATGGTCAAAACAATTATAAATTAATGCTTGTCGCAAAAAATGACCATAAATTCTAGTTAAATGGTTATTTCAACTATTTTTTTCTCTTAGTATAGAAAGTGCCTGTGGAAGCCTCAAGAGTTTTAAGTATCCTTATTTTTATTTTGTAAAAGACGATACATATCACGTTCCGTATGTAATATTTCGAAGTGTAAGTAATCGTATATTACTTTAATAAATCAGATTACACGAGAATAATCATTTCAATATACAAACTTTTATATGAATATCTTGAAATGTGAAAGGTTGAAATATTTCTGAAAACTTTCTGGAATAATCGGTGCTGTAAAGGGCGGAAAACCTCTAACACTATATTTCACCGAAATCTGGCGACTTTTGGCATTTCCATTTCCGTCCGCGCGCTATATTGAATTAGTTACTTTTAGTTTTTCTATTCTATATTGATTCAGCCATTTTAAACTTTCAAATTTTAAATTCGTATTCAGAATCAGAGACTGTAAAAATCTAACGCTACATTTCGCCAAAACCGAGCGACTTTTAGCATTTCCGTCCACCGTATTGGTTCAGCCATTTTGAATTTTCAAATTTGGGTTTCTATTTTCAAATTTTAAATGCGGATTCGGCATCAGCATCCCTGAAAACCCCTTAATTACCTACATTTTGCTGTAATCGGAGAATTTTCAATATTTCCGTCCACCATATTAGTTCAGCCATTTTGAATTTTCAAAGTTCAAGTTCGGATTCAAAATCAGTGACCCTGAAGACCCTTTTGCACTACATTTTGCTAAAATCGGAGGATTTTTAGCATTTCCGTCCGCCATATTGGATCAGCCATTTCGAATTTTCAAATTTTAAGTTTTGATTCGGCATGAGCGACCCCGAAAACCCATAACTGCTTAATTTCGCTGCAATCAGAGAATTTTTAGTATTTCCGTCCGCCATATTGGAAAATCTAAGTTCAGATTCGGCATCAGCGACCCCAAAAACCCTTTATTGCTTCATTTCGCTATACAATCGGAAAATTTTTAGCATTTCCATCCGTCATATTGATTCAGCCATTTTGAATTTTCAAAATCTAAGTTCAGATTTGGCATCAGCGACCCCGAAAATCTTCTAATGCTTTATTTCACTGAAATCGGAAAACTTTTATCATTTCCGTGATAAATCCGCCATATTGGTTCAACCATTTTGAATTTTCAAATTTTGAGACCGGCGAACCCCAAAACCTTTGGATACAACATTTCAACGGAAATGAAGTACTCTAACAGCCTCAACGAAAAGAGGCTTCAGGGCAGATAACACGGCAACTTTAAGAGAGGAAAATAATTCACAGAAAATAAATATGAAGCTGCATTTTTATCGATCTCTTTTTCTTCTTGTTTTATTACGAGCGGTTGCTATAAATCGAGATGCTTGATATTAAAAGATGAATAACGGAAATAAAACGTAATGAGATATTATTATAATAACGCTGTGACACATTTTGCAAAAAATGCAAAAGGTATCGTTGCGGAAAAATGTTTTACGTTCCGGCATTTCCTGTGGTAGAATTAATGTTAATTCTATTAAATGTTAATTCAATTCACATGGGATTTTAACGTGATATTACAGTATATCTTCGAGGCGTTCTTACCGTCGCTACTACATCGGGAGTCGACCTTTCTCCTTTTCAACTTGAGATCTTGAAACAAGCTCATGTTTTCTATCTCACACGGGCTGCTCGGAAGGGTCATAATTCCTGAAAGCAGAAAATGACAAGGATCAGCCTGTTATTCGTTAAATGAATTATTCACAAACAAGGGAACGATTTATTCTTAAATGATTTTGTCTTCGCAGAAATGTTTAAAGCAATACTAAACTGAAATAAAATCATGCTTCCGTACTTGAATCAATTCTTGTGTCTCATACAACAATGACTTTTATATTTATTTCAAAGTGACATTTCAAAATGAGCTTAATCTTTACGAATACTAAGATTTTATTCGGACCGACAAGAATTAAACACTAAGTATAAGTATATTCAGGCCTATGACGATCAAAGCTAGATCTTTTTTGCCTAAATAATTCCCAGTGAATTATCTATATCTTATATATGTACATGCATATATATCATAAATATATATGCTATAGTAAATAGTAATAATATAAATTTATTTAAGGTTTTCAGCACATTGTCAATTTAATTTAACTTGTGATATTATTGCAGTAGTTTAATTGCGTTAAATAAAGTCCGGAAAAATTATGAAATATGAAATGCATTTTTCAATCTAATTGAATAAAAAAGTTTTTATTTAAAAATGGACCATAAATGTTACTTAAATTATTCAAGATTATAAGTAGGAAATTTTTCATTTTAATCCAAATAAATTCAAAAAAGTTGTAACGTAAAAATAATTAAGCTATGTTTTTTTGTTTCTCTTTGATTAGAAGTAAAATGAATGATCGATGTGAACACTAGCAAACCAAGTCGAACACAGTCCGAATATTATGCTGATCGTGGCGCGCGACATCGGCCAAGCGAAATTAGATTATCCGACATTTATCCAATGTTGTCTCATAGTAATGTTTATATTAAATTGTTTATGTTTTATTATATCTATTAAATAATGATTTTTATTATATGTATATAATTTCGTGCACTGGTTTAGCTAGTTGTAATTGAAGTAGAGAATGAATAACACATTTACCAATTGAAGAAGTTGTGTAGTGGGTAACGTAGAACATTCATAATACAGAGATCCCAGGTTCACAGATCATGATTAGCAATAATAATTTTTGAAAATTATTTATAGAGATAGCAACATCCGGAAACTGGAAAACATTGCAGTATTTGGAAAATCTGTCTCTAATGAGAAATTTCTTTTATGAAGAATAAATAAAATAAATTATATTCATTAATTTACGTTTTTTTTTTAATAAAATCATTGACTTCTTAATTATTTCTACAATTAAAAACGCTCCCCTAAAAAAAATCGATTATCGATACTTTTAAGCGAATAATCGATTTATTAAAATTAATGGGTTCGAACATTGATTATTCTAACATCGATATTTTTTTCGCACGTGGCTCACCCTTACTGTGTACAATTTGACGAGATTCCAGCTAGTTATGAGAGATTAATTTATGTCGGCCAAATAATTCAATTTTATCACCATGCAATGATCATATTAAGCGTTACATATTGTTAAGATGTGATAATACACGATAGTACCCCGAGAAAAAAATGTTTCATTATATACAAAAAATTATATAAAATTATATAAAATATTATAAAAAAATATAATTATATAAAATTATATAAAACTATATATA
>NW_017299903.1:641019-654615 GCF_001594075.2 Trachymyrmex cornetzi | reverse complement strand
AGCTCTTTTCAAGACGAACATTTTCCGGGGTCAAACGTTGAAATCCGTCCATATCAATTTTGGACAGAGGCTTGATCGATTTGGCAAAGAATGCCCCATTTATATATTATATATGCATAAAATATACAGAGTGTCCCGAACTTTTTTGCCAATTACTTTTGTGTAGATAGAGCGGACTACACTGAGTCGTAAAGTCCTCTACCATTTTGTAAATTTCGCAGTAGTTTACAAGTATTAATTACTAAAAATTGCCAAATATTGGTCTTGAATAATTTTTTACTCAAATACTATGAATTTTATAGAAAAGCTGCAAGAGACAAAAGTAATTAATTTTCTTAAAGTTCTGAGAATATTTTCAGAATTTTTTTATCAACTTTTTAGTACTGCATTTTCTTATTTTTACCAACATGAGAAAATACGGTATTAAAAAATTCTGAAAAAATTCTGAAAAAATTCTCAGAACTTTATGAGAAGAAAATAAATGATTTTTGTCTCTTGCAGTTTTTCTGTAAAGTTGATAGTATTTGAGTAAAAATTTATTCAAGACCAATATTTTGCAATTTTTAGTAATTAATATCTTGTTAATTATTGCGAAAATTGTAAAATGGTAGACTTTTCGACTCAGTTTAGTCCGCTCTATCTACATAAAAGTTATTAGCAAAAAAGTTCGGGACACCCTGTATATAACATTTTTTTCCGGAACGTGATTTTAATTTAGATAAACATTTAGATTTATTAAAGATGACGAAAAATTACGGATCAAAAGGTTTAGATTAGTGTCTTTGAATGCATAAAATCTAATAAAACACAAGAATACCAGTGTAGGTTCTTATAAACATTTACATTGTTGCGATCAGTGTTGGATACCGTTTAAAAGATATCTAGTTATAGGTATAAGTATTGTGAGGAAAAAGTATTTAGATATAAGTACAGATACATTTTTTTTATAATTACCTAAGTATAGATACCGATACAAGAAAAAAGTATCCGAAAAATTAGGTACTTTTTAGGTACTTAAAAAAAGGGAAGAAAAGAAAAATAGAGAAGAACAAAAAAATGGAAAAAATAGGAAAAGAAAAAGATATAAGCAGCATAAAATATACTACATTTTATTTGTTTGTTTTAACACATAAAAGAATATCTCGATGATAAAAAGTCGAAAACAACAAGCTGCGTACAGATTAATTTTATTTTATATAAATCTATTACTTACATATGTAAGTGCTAAAATGTTTGGATTTGGATAATGAAAATTGTAATCGTACGTACGTCATCACGATGGATTATTGATAGGAACAGTGTGGCAAACTGGTCATGTGACGCTGTCTCCTCAGGAGGTCACTCATGTAATTTTTCCACTAGGATGGAAACGTAAAAGATGAAAATTTTTTATCTGTACATATACATAAAATTTTTCACTTTTCTCGATTCCGCCCTAAGAAAAAAATTATCACCAATTGATCACAAGCATCAAAGCTCTGTAGAATTTATTATGAATGCAGAAAAAATCGCAATTCGTCATGTTACAAATTGTTCTTTTTCTCTAACTTGTGTATTCCTACATCTATAATAGACTGTATAGAGCTTTTGTGCTCAAAACCAATCAAAGAAGATCGGCGTCACGTCATCAGTTTGTCATTCTTTTTCTATGAGGTTTTTTAGTCGCCAATCACTAAATACCAGAAACTAAAATTACCTAGGCGCCCGGAAAAAAAAGTTTTATAAAATTATATAATTTTATATTAGTTATATATTGTGTAAAATTATGTAAAATTAAATATAATTATATATAGAATATGTTCAAATATGTGTGTGCATATTTCATATAAGTATAGGATGTCCCCGACCTACGAGATCACTTCTCGTGAGCAGGTAGAGCGGACTGAACTAAGTTGAAAAGTTTTTTTATCATTTGACAATTTTTGCTAATACTTTAGGAGATATTAATTTCTATATATTAAATAAGCACGCATCGGCGCGGATTACCACCAAGTACCTATACGCCCATCGGTCGCGGTCGCTTGTAAATGGTAAAGGACTTTTCGATTCAGTTCAGTTTGCTGTATCAGCTCGTGAGAGGCGATCCCGTAGGTCGGAAACACCCTGTATATAATTATATATAATTTTATATAATTTTATATAACTAATATGAAATTACACTGGTTGCAATTAATAAAAAATATTATGTATTAAAAGGAAAATAAAATTTACGAACGTCGACATTCAAGAAGCAGTCCGCCACGTAACTCATAAGTGATGTGAACGACGCTTAATCAGCCGCGCGGACGACGCATACATCAGTACGCGCATACGACGCTAGATGGTACATTGCAGCAGCAAGAGCACGGAATAAAAAGGAGGATCAAACTCGAGGATGAAAATGGGCTTGAAACACGGAAATGAGTTTCGGAAAATCCATGAAAAATCGGGACGATGTGATTTTAGCGCCGTTGCGGGAAAAGTTGGAAGTATATATTACATGGTAATGCGTACGGAATACACATGTATGCACATGTATAATTTATTTTTAATGCAGAAATTCCAAATTGTATAAAATTTCATTTTATTAGATTAAATAGTGAATGCATCAATATTTATTGAAAAATACATGAATTCATGCCAAGTCAAAATTATCATTAAATTATCGTTTTTTAACTTACCGATCAAAAAACTTAGAAATTAAAAAAAAAATCAAATGAGGCTTGAGCGATTATTTTCCTTCACCGAATATATTCTACACATGAAAATACACAAATTTACAGAATTACAGGAAAATGGGAGGAAAAAATATTTATCAAATCCTTTAAGTTGACAGTTTTCTCCGACAGGAGTGCTTGAATTTGTTCTTCCAGACAGCGTTTTTTCGAAACCATGTTTCAAGCCCATTTTTTTCGACCGGCCGCTTGAGTTTGGTCTCCTCCTTTTTACTCCGTAAGCAAGAGGTAGTAAAGCGCATCCATAACGTTGCTGTGAGATACGCATGTTCACGTTGCGCGCGCGCACCTCGCGACACGATACATGTACGCGCGCTCGATCGGGTATACGCGGTATACACCAGCGCGCGGGGTCCTTGCTCTCTGCCGTATGTGGGTCAGCAGTCTCTCACACACGCTGCTATTCTTGCATAACCAAGATGCATACATACGGCCGATCGGCCGTCGCGCTGCGGACGAGCGCGCTCATGCGCGCGCAGGAGTCGCGACGCGACTATACGTACAAACAGCACACACCGAGACGGAAAGTGCAACCAATGCACTAACCTACGACGGTCTCTTCTTGAGAGAGGCCGCCCGGCCCCGGCCCCGGCGCGGCGCGGCGCGGCGCTCGGAACTTGGCACTTGGCACGTACGTACGCACGCGGCACGTACATGTGTTTGCTTGTATCGTGAGTGCAAGAGCGCGGCGACCATCGGACGCGAAGCCACGCAAACTCGTCTATCTCGGACGAGCTTTTTTAAGTTTCGTACTACTAGTACACTTCGTGCTATTTTCTCCGTGTGTTTGCATGATATTTCACGTATATACTATTTCGTATTTCTCTACGAACGGCTCTAATACTTAGTACTCTCTAATGGACTTTGTACTTCTTTCTGAGTAGCGTTTTCGAAAAATTCTTACGAAATTAATTGATACACGTTATTATATAACGTAATCATTATATACGAAATGATTTCGTATGTATTCTCTCAGAATATTGGAAATTTACTTTTCCAGATAATATATAAATATATATAATTTGATACTTTTCAAACTTACTATTGAAAAAAATATTACATTTAGCTTATACGATTATATTCTTATAATTAGATCATTTTAACGGAAACGTAATTTTAGCGAAACAAAATTAACTGAAAATAAATTTAGGATACATGTGTGTGTTTTATATATGTATATGTATATGTGTGTAGTTGTATTGTTGAACTATTTTAAAGGAAAATATATGCATTTTTCCCTAAATACATATAAAGAACGGATTTGCTAAAAATTTAGCTAGATAAAATTTAACAAATCTGAAAATTTTATAAAACCATCAAAAATTATTATTATGTAAGGCGCTCAAGCTGATTGCAAAAATATCAAAACTTTTTACAGCATTACTCATTATGCTTGAATGGCCTACTTAATAATTCTGATAGTCCAACACAATTCGTTTTCAATATCTAGCTAAATTTTTAGACACTTCAACAATATCGTTCTTTTCATGTATGTATCTATATAATAATGAATATATCATTATTATTTTTGAGATGCTTATAGTGATCATCATAAATACGATAGAAGAATATGATGGAAGTTTATGCTTATGTTTTATAGGAAGTTTATTAACACCTTTCACGTCATTGTTTATCTATTCCATGTTTATATTCGTTGAACGAGAGGTTACAACTTTCTATTTCTCGAAAACTGTTAATCGTAGTCGGTAATTCGGCTAATTTATTGAATACTCAATTATGTCACATACGTATAATTATGTTAATAACAATAAATACACAATTTCATAAAATTCTTAATCAATTGAAATGATAATCAAATTATTTTTTTTAATTAAACTATTTAACATATACAAAAATTTTCCATATTTACGCAACCTCATTAATGTTGTATAAACTTATATAAGACAACAATATAAAAAAGGATCTATTACTAAAATATCATTAAAACATTTAATATGTGTAAAAATTTCATCACTGTTAGTACGCGAGCTGATAGAAACCATATTACATATCAAGTCAATTATTATCGTGTGACTAAAATTATTTTTTCGATATAAAGGACGCGGCAATGAATGGTCTCGATTAGAAAACCCTTTGACGATCTGAAATCGTACAAAAGTCAGTTTCGCGTCCGTTTATGGAGTAAAACATCTGATTTTCTGCATCGCGTGTAGATTTTATCGTTATATGAGGACCACGAACGGTGAAAGTGACTCTCCCACGCCATGACATCCTAGGTCTATAACTCCCCCACTTTCGTGTCTGCCACTCCGTATCTCCTAGACGATAGTCTCTCTTTTCCTTTTCTGTCACGGTTCTCATCGGAGGGTATCGTGTCGGTAATGGACTCCACACAACGGTATAATATTCTTAGTTGTAACAGTCGGACACACATACATACACATGTGTAAGTTTCGATCCAGGAATTGAAGGATTAAAAAGCGATTCACCAAAAGGAAAATTTTATGATTCTTTGACGAGTCATGAAAACACATTACATATCTGAAAGATATTTTTTATTTCAGCATGCACACATACACACACGCGCGCGCGCACACACGCACACGCACACGTACACACCATAAATTTTGAGCTGTTTCTCTCTCTTTCTCTCTCTGAATTTAGAAAAAAATAAATAAACCTGAAGAATTTATCTGGAGACACTGGTAGTGTCTTGGCGCTAAGTATGGCGCGAAACACGAGCGAACCGGCATAAGAATATCTTAAAGATTTTATTTTTTATACTTCCATGTTATATATAAGGATCATATTTTGTATACAAAAAAAATTTATCTGATGTTAAAAACCTTATGAAAGAGAAAAATCTTAAGCAAAAGAGATTACTGTTGTTGAGGGGGAAATTAATATAGGAATACAGAATATATTGTTATGTATAACACGAAAGTATAAAAAGTAAAATCTTAAAATTATTGTTATAAATTCTTCAGTCATTTGTGTATTTATATTTATAAGCATATGTCGTATAAAGATGTACATTTTACTTATATGATTAACATTATTTTTTCATTTCTTATATCTTATTTTTATATATTTTATTTATGTTTTTTCATACACTTAAAATATTCGAGTTACCATAAAAATGTATATAGTCTAGTCCCAATGAAATATAATCTTATCTGTTCTCATGCGGCACCGTTATGTGAAAAGATAAATTAGTACTTATCTAAGCAGACCCACATGGATAACAACAATGTCTCGTCTTTTAATCCAACCTTAAAATTGCTTATCGGCGGAAAAGGGTCATTATACACGGCGTTTCTTAACGGAGTTAGCACTAACGAAGATTCATGTGATGAATATGACCTGGTATGCGGCATCAACATTAACACATATATTAACAGGTTAAAATCCTATCTGAGATAAAACACTGACATACGATAAATTCTACGATGTTATTTTGAATCATATTTCTGTTGGTTTGTATTATTGGTTCGTTTTATTATTTTTAAAACAAAATAATTTTTTATTGATAAAATTTATATTCGTAAAAATTATAATTCGTAGCAATTTATATAATCACACAAAATATGTGATTTCATGAAATGAAAGTGTGTCAGTATGATAAATAAAAGATTATTTGATTTTTTGTGTGACATTATATTATTTTTAATATATATACATGAGTCTTTTAAAAGAAATAATAGTTTATGGAAATTGCAAATAATTTATTATTTTTTATATATACATTAGCCTTTTAAAAGAATCATATTTATAAAAATTAGAATTTAGAATTTAAATGCTCGTATGTATTATAAAATTATGACAAAATCAAGGCTTTATTCGAGCTTAAAAATATTTAATTTACATAAAATAGTTTATCTTTATAAGTATTTATATTATTCATTGTGCTAAATATACGTAGTGGACAAAATAAATCATACACCTTCAAAGAAATTGAAAATGTTTGTGTAACTATTTTTTTAACAAGCAAATAGATTATTGGATACAAGTAAATCAAAGCATTTGAAAGTATTTAAATAAAGGAAATGTGATATAATTAAAATTGTGCTCAATTCTTTTGTAAAAAATTTATTTTTCAATATTGATACATTTTACCCTGGACAAAATAAATCATACAGATTTAGAAATAATAAGTAACAAACAAATAAAATTAATTTTAATGGTGCTTAGTACTTGGTGTGCCCGCCTTTTGCTTTTAATACTGCTTCCAGTCGACGAGGCACACTTTCGACTAATTTCTTCAAATACTCAGGATCAATTTTATTCCAGGCCTTCTGGAGTGCTGTATAATACGATATCTTGTCAGTTACGTTCGTTTTATTCACGTTTCCATCTAAATAAGCCCACAGATTTTCAATTGGATTCAAATCTGGTGATTGTGGCGGCCATTCGAGCAGTTTTATTTTATTAGATTTGAAAAAGGCAGTGGTTTTTTTTGCCTTATGCTTCGGATCGTTATCTTGTTGGAAAATAAAGTTATTTTCTAAATCTAATTTCAAAAGAGATTCTTCTAAATTCTCTGACAGTATGTCAATGTATCCTTCTGCCGTCATAATGCCTTTAATTCGAGCCAAATTACCGACACCAGACCAGGCAAAGCACCCCCATATCATGATATTACCACCTCCATATTTTATAGTCTTTTGAATATTTACTTCTTTGAGAGCTTCACCAGTTTTTCGCCATACCCTAGACCGTCGTTTTTGTCCGAATAATTCAAATTTGCTCTCATCCGACCATAATACTTTTTTCCAAAAATCTAGAGGCATATTCACGTACTTTTTAGCAAATTCCAATCTCTTTTTCTTATTTCTTTTATTGATGAAAGGACGCTTTGATGCGAACACGCTTTTCAATCCAGATTCCTTAAGTCTGCGACGCACAGTGCGACTGCTGACATTCAGATTCATCGATTCCACAATATTTCGCGATGATAGCCTCGGATTTTGTTTTATCATTCGAACAATTCTGGTGTCATCACGAGAAGTTGTAATCCGCTTTCGACCTTTTCCGGAATAGTTTGTCACAATCCCATGTGTTTTGTACTTTTTCCAAATGTGTTGCACTGCTCCAACAGAGATTGCATATTTATCAGCGATTATTCTAAAGGAATCACCATTCTGTCGGTCACGAATTACCAAATTTCGGATATCAAGAGAAATTTGCTTCCCTGACATTGTTCTTGCTCGTCACAATTATTACTGATCCACCAAACACGTAAATTATACTCGTAGATACAACGTAAACAAACAATGAAATGACGAACAGTAACAGAACAACGAAATGTAAACATTGACGGGATCCTATGTTATACTTATTTAAGTGTATGATTTATTTTGTCCAGGGTAAAATGTATCAATATTGAAAAATAAATTTTTTACAAAAGAATTGAGCACAATTTTAATTATATCACATTTCCTTTATTTAAATACTTTCAAATGCTTTGATTTTCTTGTATCCAATAATCTATTTGCTTGTTAAAAAAATAGTTACACAAACAATTTCAATTTCTTTGAAGGTGTATGATTTATTTTGTCCACTACTGTATAAGAATCTCCTACCAAATAATACTATTCACAAACGTTTCGGGTTACAAAACCTTCCTCAGTGTAAATCGTAATAATAAAATGTGTAATTAACCAACTTTTAACAAGGTGGTTGAACCTCAGAAGTTGGATGTCGATATGTAATGGACAGATCGTCAAATGTTAATTTTTTAAAATAACAGCCAGAGACAAGAAAAATTAATCAGTCACCGATAGTCCGCAATATATTCCTCATTAAGATAGATAGCCGAATTTGTCGATGGAAATCGAGAATCCAGTTTGTCACAGACTCGTATAAAAACATTGAGAATTCAGTATCAAAGCGTATTCTATGATATTCTATGCAAACGATAAATATATTAAATGATGTATTGTTAATGTAATTAAACGAGTAAAAAACCAATGTGAAACTTACGTCAATATACATAAAATACTGTGATTTAGAATCTCAAATCCATATCAGACTAAGAACATTAAAACTAGAAGTTGAGTGTTGCTCGTTTAAAAATAAACTGATCTAATATGTAGGTCAACTAAATAAGAGTTTGAATTCACAAAGTAAACCCAAGTCTGTTCAAAACTGTTACAATTTTTGTTCGCAAATGTCATCAAGTATGTTAAAATAAGATTTGTCCAATAATTCGGTATCTTTCATTAAATTTATAAAAATATTAGCTTTCTAAAAGAATAATAATTTATAAAAATATTGTAGACAATTTATGTTATCAAAATTCTCGCAAATTCGATTTATATGTGTACTATACCTATATATAGTTGAAAACGAAAGTATATTTTATTTGCGTTAATAGTATAGTTGTTTCACATGCCGATATCTATATTGTATCAACGCATCGACAACTCAATTCTCTTATTTAAAGGGTCAGATTCTCCTGATCATTTTGTTGTCACAATGTAGAGTCAACTGCTTCGACATGTCAGAATCCAATCTCAATCTTGTTCATCCATCTTTCTTTTTCGTAATGTCGGACTAAACGAGCGAGTAAGCTTCTGCTTCCGCGAACGTCTCCCGTATAATAGATACAGTGAATGACCGATTAAAACATATAAAAATCTTAAAATAATATGTAAAAATCAATTTTAACATATTATTTTACTCAGTTTTCCAAGTATTCGTCGTAGAATTTTAAGAGTAAAAATTTATTTGTGTGTAATTATAAACAATAATGAAATAATGATATACATGTTTTAAAACAGACAAAATTTTCAGATATTTATATTCAAATTTAAATATCCGAATTCTAAATAAGAAATGTGATTAATAATTATGAACAATAATTAATATTTATATAATTTAATAGAATAGAAATTTGCAGCCGCATATTACTATTTTATTTAAACTAGTGATATTATAGAGCTTAGTTAAAAGATATACAATAGAAAAGTATGATATACAGTGAGCGCAAAAAGTATCCGTACAGAGAAAATATTTTAAAAAACCTTATTTTTAAAATATAAATATTATTCAGCGAGAAATGATTCACCGAATTGATGTCGAATCAATATCGATACGATGATTTGGTCACCAATTCAACGTCGATTTGATGTTTAATTAACGGTTATTTTTTGCTGGGTAATTAACAATTTATAAAAAATAAAACAGACTATATATTTCTCAAAATTATATATATCAAAAATATGTGTATTAATTATAAAAAATGTATCATCTTAAAAATAAGTGAAAATTAGAAACTGTATTATTGTTGTTGGACGCTCAAAAAGTATTCATACAGTCAAGAAATTTAGTTTCTAAAGTCAGGAATACACGCAAAGCTCGTTTGTTTATGTTAAAACAGTATTCATTATATAAAGCTGTTAATTAATGTTTATTTTTTGCAAATAAGACTTTTTTAATAAAATATTTATAAAAAGTTAACGGTTATATCGATCGTGATATACTTATTCTGTATCTTAGTTAATTTTAGCATTATCTTAGTTAACTCTGTTTCAAATTTTACAAGAAAGTTCTTAATATTATATACAACGATGAATGCGGCAATGATATTCGTTTCCGTTAACTTCCGTGATGGAAGAAAGAATCCTCGCGCTCGGCCCCACACGGGAATATCGTTGAAAGATTTCTCCTTTACGTTTACGGGACAACAGAGCTTCGTTTGCGGAAGAGCAGAGATATTGTCTAGCAATTTGTTCTGAGAGCAGGAGCAAAGAGAGAACCGCGATGAATTGTATAGGGAAATGGAGACACCCGGTATGTGTGTGTCAAATGCTCGGGTAAGCAGTAAGAACGGCCAGTGAGAGTCAGTGGCTCAGTACGTTGAACCTCCGTAGTGAAAGTTTCTATTATAGCACTGGCCTTACCTTTTTTTTTACTTTTCCTACAGCAAACTTTACCGTGTTGTGTCATAAGCGCGACGAGCGAGCCCGCGCTATGGTAAAGGATTGAAATCTATTCCACCCGTTTCTTCACGACGGCGTCGTCAATGCGCGATTTAACGGGCACATCATCGAAAAATATTCGCCTTCTTGTTTTTCTACAAGCGGAAGTCGCCATTTGTTTCGTAATCGCACTTGTTAAGTTTTTATCGTCGTTGACTGTTTAAATATTTTTCTAATAGAAATTTTTACTCGTAAATACGAACAATGTAATAAAAATTTGTATTTTTTTTAAATTTAAAATAAATAATTGGTTATGTGTTACAAAAAGTTATATATTACAAAACGAAAAGAAATAATTGTAAAATTGAAAAACTGGAAATGGAACCGCTTTTTTTTTACAATAGAAAGAATGCAAAAAAATAGATATCATTTGCACTTACAACATAAAGAAATGTCGAGGAATTGGCTAACTCTTTAAAATTTAAAAAAGATTTAGGATTTAATAACGGATCAAACTCTGAGATCAATGTCGATTAGTTGAAGCGTGATACGGTTCGCTGATTTGACATTGCGGAAGTTGCGAACGCAGCGCGATTATTTGCCCCCCTTTTATTCGCTTAGTCACTTTCCGACTTTCTTCGAGTCTTATGCTGAGTTAACCGTTGTAAAGCATAATGATTTAAAGAGCAATACAATGACGGTTCACCGTGAAATTTCAGCGTCGATTCAAAAAAGCACATTAAAGCTAGCATTCTAGCTTTTGTATAAAAAAAATTAAAATGTTGGGGGGTAGAGGCAAATTTGAAAAGGAATATTCTGTAATAATGTGTTATTGCTATAAGTATAACTGAATTTTTTTTAAATAATAAAAGAAGAAAATTTTATATGTAAAATATAAATTTAAAAATATAATATAAAATGTAATGTTTTTTTTCGTATAAAAGGTAAAATTCATAAAATATATTACAATTGGCATATAAATTAGAATTGTTTTCCGCAAAATACGTTAAAAATTATTCTAAAAAAATTTCGATTTATTAATATTTTCACAGCGTAATTCAATTTATATTTCGTTTTATTTTTTGATAATATTATATATCTCAATATATACATATATGTTTTTGAAGCATATAAAGTACTTTCTCTTGTTTCATGTTTTTTTTGCTCTGTCCATACAATATACTTAAATGTAAAACCAATGCAGTTAAATTATAGTTATATAATTTGATGTGTACGTGTATAAAAACAAAGTAAACTTTTTGTTACATTTAAAAAAAGAAACACAGTCGAGGTGTGGCTACGACTCATGTGAAGGTTGAACATTCCGAGATGCATTCGTGTCAAGGCGTGATTTATTTTTTATTATATTATTATAATACAAGATATGATTCATATCCGTGACGATAGGGTTGAGTGGCGATGCGAACAATTCGTAATTTCGTCAGACGCGATGCATGGATTGCAACACATTGCGGGGTGCATCTGTCAACGCGATGGCAGTTATGACAATGCAGGAAACGTACACGACGGTGGTAAACAACTCGTTGATGTTCGTGAAAAATTGCGACTTTCTGCCCATAAGCTAAGCTGCGAATTCACATATGTTACGACACTTATAATGTAAAATAGTGCAATTTCTTGTAGTCGGATAGTTCACGAGACTTAGCAAAAAAGTAGAATGAAGGAAGATTATCGATAATCGGAAATGGTCAATGTGATTAGGTATACGAATAAATATAATTTCTTCATATACATAGATTGTTCCAATATAAAATCACCAGATATTTGAATTTAACAACGAATCCTACGGCCAATCGGGAATCGACTTTTTTTTTTCTTAAATGGAAATTAAGGCACTTATGATTTCCGAGTAATGAATGAAAAGAAAGAATTTCTCGAGAAATAAGCTTTAACAGGAGATAAGTAAGATATATTTTCTAATTTTTTTTTTACCGTGATTTATTTAGAGGTTACACCTATTTTCGAAAAATTGACATATTTTGGGAATTTTTTTAGAAAGGCAGTAAAATAAATCGATAAACTGATAATAATTCCACGTTAAGTTTCTTGATATTTCATTAATATAAAAAAATGTTTCGGTCCAATTTGGTTATAATATAGGTTTCATAATTTGCAGCCGTGTCAATCTAATCTCTGCACGAAAACTTGGGCTTCATAGGCAGCATCCTAACTTCCTGTAGAAACACATAAATATTAAAATTCTAGTACTGTCTTCTAAAATAATGTTATATAGTTAAGGGTCATTGGTTCAAATTTTTGAATTTGTGAAAAAATAAGAAAATTAAACCCTTTTTAAAAAAGTGAAAATTTTTCGTCTAAATTGTAAACTTTTAAACTTATTTAAAAACTATTAAAAATTAAAATTTAAATATAAAAAATGATGATCCTTAGATATATATACAACATTATTTTAGAAGATAGTACTAGAATTTTAATACTTTTTCTTGTGTTTCTAGGAAGTTAGGATGTTGTTCATGGAACTCGGATTTTCGTGCAGCAAAAGGCTGCAGATTGCGGACCCTATATGTAATCAAATTGAATAGAAAAAATTTTTTATATAAATAAAATATCAAGGAGTAACATGGAATTATTAGTTTTTTAATTAATTTTTCTTTCCAAAAAAAAAATTCCAAAATACATTTTTTGGCATCGAAAACGTATGTAACTCCTTATTAAGAAAGAAGATATAAATGCTAATAAGAAATTATAATAAGGAAAATATAATGCTCATTTTAATGAAAAAGAAGGCACAAAAATAGCTGATGTTTTAGGTTACAAGTTAAAGTCCTTATGTAGTCTAAATTTTACTTTCCTTACCATGAAAAAAATATCTTCCACACGGAAAAAAAGATTCGGTTCGTATAATTGAATTTCGGTTACAACAACCGAAATTTTCTGTTTTCTGGAGACCAGATGAAAACTCGGTTGTAAGAACAGAAAAATTCCTATGAAAGGTTTCCGCTACTCAGGCAATTGTT
>NW_017299903.1:637635-640023 GCF_001594075.2 Trachymyrmex cornetzi | reverse complement strand
TATGTATTGCTCCAACTGAAACTCAACTAACTGAATATCTTTGCCTGCTATAGCCGAATCTTTTTTTCCGTGCATATTTTAATGTTACAAAATAAATATTACAAATATATACAAATTTCTTTTCTAAATATTAAAAAAACATTTGTATATTTGTAATATTTGGTTTATATATATATAGTATTAAAAAATAAAGAGATATTTTAGGTAAGTAGAGAGAATTTAGATTAAACAATAGAATTTCAATTTCTAATCCAAAATAATAGTTATTTTTGTGCCTCTTTGGATTTTAGCGAAAGACGCATATTACAATGAAAAAAAAGAAATTTGTGGTGATGTGAATAATTAAATTTCATTTTAATTTTTCTTTTTTTTAGATAAATTTTAACATTCTCGATTCAAGTCTATTCCTCATATTGTTGCAATCTGGAGCAAAAGTTTGTGCGACGATCTCACTTCGGCGAAAATCGATTGCGCAACGTAATCGGCAATAATGATCGCATGTAATCTCGAAGAAAATGCCGCGAAGATGGATAAGCTTTGAGGTGGAATTTCAAATTGATTTTCTTTCTTTCTTTCGAACGTATTTAACACTTTGCGAATATCGCACTGATTAGATAAAATTATATCGATCATGGCTGAATGGAGATTAATATTTATTGAACATTTTTGTGTATACTACGCGAAAATCAGTCGTGCTGAGATATTGCATTGTATTGGAAAATAACCACGGAGTAGAATAGTAGATATTTTTACAGCGCGCGCGGAAGAATATTCTTATCAGAGACTTGAACAGGACCGAAACCGAAACCGATAATCAGATTGTAACCGTTATTTTTGTTGAACCAAAACCGATAATCAGACCCAAATATTGTGCAGGCTAATGGACCGATACGATAACCGAACCGAAAATGTTTTTCAGTTCGGTTTCAGTCCAATTTTCGGTTCAGATTTTTTAACTTCTTCAGTATAATCATCGAGTCGACGATTGTGTCACACAGCGACTACTAGGCGTCTTAAAGAGCAATATTACAAGATATCCACGGAGTGTTACTATCTTATTTCCTTGCTTGATTATGTTAATTTGCGTTAAGATTAATATGTTATTTTATAACAAATTATCAACAAGCTGTAACCAATTGAAACGCTTTGAATTGTTGACATTGATGTAGAAGACAAAAGTGCAGCAAAGAAAGGAAAGAAATTATTACAGTGTTTACACATCTCCCATTCCATATTTCTTTTAAAGAATGTTCCTTTGAATAAACATGAATTTTTATATGCAATTTATGCTTATTGTGTTACCTTTTTCTATAATAGATAATCATACACCCGTAACAAAAAAAAAACTGAAATCTAAACGGTTACAGTCACCGTTATCAATAAAAGAGCTGAAACCGCTTGAATTCCGAACTTTTTCGATCCCTGAACCGAAAAAGACCGAAACTGTTATTGGTGAAAAGACCGAAACCGGAACCGAAAATTGGATACAACCTCTGACTGTGATCGTAACCGGACCGAAATTTCATTTCGGTGCGAGTCCCTGATTCTTGTAGCGTTTTTCACTAGCAGAACTGGTGCGCACTCAGTACACATTAAAGCTGTTGTACACTAACTTAATCTGAATGTAAAAGTGAGATATCTCAATTAATAAAATACCCAATGTATATATTTTATCAAATACCACAATAAAATGTATTGAGGGTTTCGCGGTTTAATTCGTTTCTATTTTTATTAAACATACATCTTTTCATCGATTTGTGTACAACGGCTTTAAAGTGCACCGAGTGCGCACCAGCTCTGCCAGTGAAAAACGCTATTAATTTCGTTGCTTGAAAGATGAGACTTTGAGCAGACAAACGTGATAAGCTTCACACCAATATTTCGCCAACAGAGCATCAGCAATGGAATATCGGTTTCGTTCTTATCTTTGCCGCCGAACGGAAGCAAATGCGGAAGCAGTGGCAGCATAGAGCGCTTTTTCGCGTATTCCACGTCGACACGCCGCTAGCGCGGATCGATGCAATTGTGATTTGTAATTAGCGAAGCGTGCAATTGTGAAATCGTGTCGCAGTGTTATTGACCCGACGGGGACGCCGACGAACTGACACCTCGTTGCGCCTCGAAAATCAATTCGAGCCTGGCAGAAACTTGTCTCGTTAGCGGTTGCTGGTTTCTACTTAACAGTTGTGCGCACGGAATGAACAACTTGAGATTGTTGATGGAAATGGCACCGTGATCATGAAATTCGTCTTTTGAATGAAAAGCGAACATACTGTATGATCCAAACAGAAATCTCAGACAATTGTTCTTTATATATATGTATAAATGCATCATATACGATATGTATAGATTTATTGTGTATTGTTATAAATATATATATATATATAT
>NW_017299903.1:631928-637508 GCF_001594075.2 Trachymyrmex cornetzi | reverse complement strand
GCATAGTTATGTTTGTTCATACATGATCGTGTACGACCATACATATTACCATACGTGATCATATACGATCATGTCAGGTCAACATCCATGGAGTCTCCATACATGATCATATGATCACGCATGGACACACTGAGAAAAATGTCCGTTCAAAAAGTAACAAACGGATATTTTCCGATTGATTTTGATCGGATTTATAAGACTATCCGATCAAATTTGTCGGATTTATAGGACTATCCGATAAATTTGATCGGATAGTCTTATAAATCCGATCAAAATCAACCGGAAATATTCGTTTGTTACTTTTTGAACGGATAAAGCCCGTACATTTTTCTCAGTGTAAAAAATTAATAAAAAATTCTAAAAAAATTCTTAGAACTTTATGAAAAGAAAATAAACAATCTTTGTCTCTTGCTGTTTTTTTGTAAAGTTGATAGTATTTGAGTAAAAAATTATTGAAGACCAATATTCGGCAATTTTTATCTTTTTTTTTATTTATATATAGTAATTAATATCTTGTTAACTATTATGAAAATCGCAAAATAATAGAGGACTTTTCGACTCAGTTTAGTCCATTCAGCCATTATGCGAGTTTTATCGTTAATTATCCGATTATTTTAGATACACCCTGTATAAATGTATGATGTAAATAAATAAGGAATTACCCAAAGTAATATCAGAATTGCATTTTATCAAGTGTGTTTTAATGAGTTTCAAAAGTTGACTTTTATTCAATTTATTTAAAATACTTTATATTTTCTTATTCATTTATTCCATGAGGCATTACCTTCTCGCCGATAATATATAATTATTAAACCTCATGTACATTATTATAATATAATACATAATTAATATATAATACAATAAATATCTGAAAATTCAGATATTTAAATAATTCACGATTTCAACGAATGTATAATAGGTATAATATTAAAATTTATTGGAATGAATTTTGTCGGTCAATGATTCAAGTTTCATAGTAAAGAAAGTTTAGTTTCACTGATATAAATGTAATTTGATACTATATATATATTAGTAAATATATGTATATCTGTCGGAAATGTCGGAAACTTCACCATTTTCAAGTACACTAAATGAAATCGTGTACACTGTTAGAAATGTTCTTAAATTTCATTAACTTTTAATGTACATTGGTGAATGAAGTTTAATTTCTCTGTAACTGAAAGGACTATTAATGCACATGTTAATGAAATTTAAGTTTACAGTAACTGAAAAATTAAGTGTAATGAAATTTAATATACTTTTATAAATGACATTTAATTAATCGTAATTGAAATAACTATTAATGTACATATTAATGAAATTTAATGTACTTTTACATTTACGAATATTAATAATATTTTAATTAAGCCTAATACTATAATTAACGTTTAATATTTAATACGTTTACGTTTCTTACATGTCATTAACGTAAATTATTTTTCAGTTACAGATCTCGTACTTTTCATTAACGTGTAAATTAATTTTTACAATAATGTGTTCATTAATTTCAATACACACGTTCATCACATTTAAGAATACTGTAATTTAGTTTTTATTTACATCATTCATTACATTTAATTTCGTGCATAACCACATGATTCCTTTACATGTTAATTAAAATTCATTGAGAAATTTCTAACAGTATAGATTTCATCGTACAATATATTCAAATGTAAAAACAATACGGTGAAACATCTTTTATAAAAGTATGCTTTAACAAATTTGTATTTGTATAATTATATGTTAGCTACTGAATATTTCATATAATTTCTATTTACCACTATTATATTCTTACTTTGGACAACTCGAGTAGAGCAAATAGTGCTTTAGTTAGAATCAGAATTGCAAGAGTAAAATGGTCCTACCTTGGAGGACACTCATCTTCGCGCACACGGAAGAGTGCCGACCTTGGAGGACACTCATCTTCGCGCACATGATATTATCATGCGATGGTGATTCAGAGCAAAGTCAAACAAACTACAGAAACCCCCTGGACAGCTGATGCCTGGTGCCAACTCTGATCACAATCATGTATCAATTTACGATCCATGAATTTGAAATTCTTTGTTCAAGGACTCACACGAGCGTTTGCACAGAGCGTTAGCAAAACAAATTGTAATATTCAGCGCATACTTTTCAATTTTTCGCACATTTTGACACTATATGATGGAGTTAAAGATCCAAAATTAGACTCGATGGAGAGACAGCGTTACTACTACTAATACTAAGTTATTGAACCAACGACGAAGGCAATCACTTGGAGAGAAAATAATTGATGATTCCGAATATGAAGAATACGACGCGTGAGACTTCCGCGACCGTGATATCGTGGTAGAGGGTCTCACAGGTCCGGAAGAGGACGGCGCGCGGAGAAGCGCGATGTGAACGCGTCGCGCGGCCCAAACTTTTTGGGGCAGCCGGTCGCGAGAGCATGCGGACCATGCGATCAGCCAAAATCGTGGATCCGCCGCTGCGGTTCGGTAGTGGTGGTACCGGTGACCTCGATATCAACCCAGGCCCTCCAATCCCAACGCCCAATGCCAAAAACTGACACGCGTGCGGACGTGCGATGTGCGTACGTGTACACGCCAAGAACTTTCACTCTCTCGTGCACTTCTTGCGAGAAACGACGAAACGATGCGACGATCAGCGATCCTTCGGATAGGTCATTTAAGTTTTTCACGAGTTTCACTAGAACAACGAGAAGAATGAAAATTTGATAGGAGAATCGATGGTTAGATTCGATTTATGATCGAATTATCTCTCCTTACATTAATGACAACACTAACGGGATAAACAAGAATAAAAATATTAATTCCATGTGCGCGAGACTTTCTCTTCTTTCGGGACTGACATCGATGAATCATGTCGATGTGTCGACGCTTCGGATATTTAAGAAGATGCCACATAAATCGGTGAATGATGTTAAACAAGGAGATTTTAAATGATAAAGTTGCGTTTGAAAAATTAAGTTTTATTATCTGACGTCAGATTATAAGGTTCTTTAAAAAGAGATAAGGTAAAACCACTGGTTGTGGATCACTCTTTGAAAAAAATTCATATTTTTATCCAGAACACAATATCAAATAATAATTAAATATTTAATAGTCATGATTGATCATAAGATTACATTATGGATGATTTTATTCCATTTCATTACTGTTTTATATGTTTTAATTTGAATTAAATAAAGTAATGACAATTATCCACAATTATAGATCCCATACTAATTGCGCGGATCAATGCGCCAACTGCTTTATCCTTTTTGGTGGTGTTATTACATCCCATAAGAATAATAAAAATGATTTGCGCATGCATATCGTAATATGTAGAGTAAAAACACTAGATGTAGATCAGGCATGCTAGTTCCGGATCACTCTTTATATTTAAATAATTATATTATTTTCCATTATTAAATGGTACATATCACAAGATTTTTTAGCATTTGTTTTATCTCTTTCAAGTGTCAATTGAATTTAATTTATTAGAAACAGCACTATACATTTTATTGATATCGTTAACTAATTAAATGTGCGAGATTAACTAACGTACGTATCTTTAAAAATCAGTGTTACATAAAAAAGTAACGAAGTTACTGATTTCGTTACTTTTTTAGTAACGAATGAGTAACAGTTACTTTTCCTAGTGAGTAACAGTAACGATAAATAAATCACAATTTTTAGGAACTAATAATGAAATTTTACGTTATACTTTTTTCGTTATTCCGTTTAGAGTTATTTTAATAAGGACGCGTTCATACCTTGACGGAAAAGCAGAGAACGGAAAAGCAGTGGCCAATCAGAACTCGCGCTGGTAGTAAGTAGTATACAAAAGTCGAAATTGTCGATGCTGCCTAACAGACGGACATATTGAACAATTACTTATTATTAAACAAAAATTCAAGATTCAGCGATACAAATTAATTGTAATTTAAAGTTAAGATATATATGCTGATGCAAATTAAAACATGTATCATAACAAAGAACTAATAAAGACTTAATAAAATAAAACAAAAGTATAAATTAAAAAACAATTTGTTTTTATGTAGTTATAATTTATATAAATGCAATCATTTTTAAAAAATAACGAAAAAAGTAACAATTTTTCCGTTACTTTAAGTAACAGTAACGCGCAGGGCTGGGTAAAATGCCTTTCAAATTCCATTTAAAATACTAATTGTAAAATACTTTTAAAAAGTGTATTTAAAATGCAAAATGGGTTTTTCAAATCCATTTTACATGTAAAATGGATAAATAGATATTTTAAATAGTTTTCGAATGTAAAATGGTTTTTCCTGGCCTAGCGTAAAAAAAATTTTTATGAAAAAATACAGAAAAAACTATATAAATTGAAATAAAATCTTAAAAATCCTTAATTTTTCATAGATATTCGTAGTGGGACATACAATGAGGTTTGTTTGTCTGAGAAATCCATAGTTTTTCGTAGATATTTATAGTGAGACGTAGAGTGACGTTGTTTGAAGGCGGAGGATTTTTTGGTTTTTCAAACAAACAACACTACTCTACGTCCCACTACAAATATCTACGAAAAATAAAGAATTTCTAAGATCTTGTTCCAGTCTATATAGTTTTTCGTAAAAACTTTCTATTAGGGTGGTATACATTTTTTAAAAGTATTTTACGTTTGACATCCATTTTCAATGGAATTTAAAGTCCTGACTACAGTATTATAAATAAAGTATTTCTGACGAGAATATTAAAATTTTTTAATATTATGATTTAGAATCGGGATCGTTTATTTGAATAAATCAAATTAATATGAGAAGCGCCGGTTACGGTCAAGATTAGATGTTAAGAGTAATATACATTTTTAGAAATCTATATAGTATTTTACATAAAGCTAGAACAGTTATTTTTTTATTAAGATTCAATATATGGACTATTGGAAATTAATTTGCTCTTTACAGTTTAATTTGCAGTTTATTTAAGGAGGTTGTAAGGGCATAAAACACATATATTAATATTTTCGCTTTAAACAAACTACATACATGTGAAAGTTGTGTTCATAACATTCTGGTTTTATTATGAGCAACACATTTTTATAGGTTATTTATTTTATTTGTTATTAGTTTTATTGTTATAAACAAAAATTGTTAAAATAATAATATAATAAAACAATATTCTTTGATATGCAATTCAACATTCTTTAGATTTGATGAACTTTTTTATAAACAAGTACATGGATTGCCAATGGGCTCACCACTCTCTCCGCAATCTTAGCTGATCTCGTAATACAAGATCTTGAAAATGATATTTTGATTCGTTTAAATATTCCTATACCCATATATTGTAGATATGTAGACGACATTCTGCTCGCTTTGCCTAGCGATAAAATTGAAATTGTTTTGGAACACTTTAATAGTTATCACAATCGAATTAAGTTTACTCTTGATATAGGTTCTAATGATTCTGTAAGTTTTTTGGATGTCAACGTAATGATTAAGGACGGTCATATTAGATTCAATAATTAAAAAAAAATGACTAATTCGGGACGTTATTTAAATTTTATATCATCTCATCCAGAGCAACAAAAAAAAGGCATTATAATAAGTTTGTTTGA
>NW_017299903.1:618300-630883 GCF_001594075.2 Trachymyrmex cornetzi | reverse complement strand
AAGCCGAGGATGAAAATCATTTAAACGATATGACATACTATGTTTCCATGGGTCTTGCAGTTGACGAAAATCATGATACTTCGATAATTCATCTTAACTAATTTTGACAGCGATATGTATATTGACATTTTGAGTGATTTTAGTCTGTATAAGTTCATTGCGAAATTTTTCATAATTGAATGTAATACTATTGAGAATGGTCTGATGACAGACCGAAACGTTTGGTTTGTAATATAATTTATAATAAATATGAATTAGTCTATGATCCTGCACTAAATTCAGCTAGTGTACGTGGAAGAAGCCATTTAATTATTTTATAGTTGTTATTGATCCACGGTCGATAAGTAATTTTGTAAAATAATAAGAAAAATCTAAATGTTTTTATATAAATATATTAAGTACTAAACATGACTTATGCAAAGTTTCATTGAGATTCACCATTAGTTTATAACAAATAACAAATTTTATTTATTTACTGAACAATTAATGTCTGCATCTCAAGATAACTTTACAAAAATATTGTTGAATTCCTAGAGTATTTATATAAAAAAATTGAGATTTTTATCATTATTTTATAATACATTTTCATATATTTATATTAGAGTACAAATTTAAAAAATATTACTACTTATTTAAATAACTTTTGATCGAGATGGTCAATTGTTTATATTTTTTTTGTATTATTATTAAATGAAATTTAGAATAGTATGTAATTTTTTCAAGTAGTTCTTAACATATTGCATTTGCCTTACAACCTCCTTAAATATACATAAAAATCTTTGGCCAATCATAGGACTTGATTCTTTTTATACGTCAACGATTCTCTCTCTCTCTCTCTTTCTCTCTCGGGAAAATTTATAAAAACCCATTTACCTATTTTATAAATGATTAAATGATAGACATGATTCCATTTTATATGTAAAATGAAAATGATTTTCGAAAAACCATCTAAAATGAAAAATGCAAAATGCCATTTTCATTTTAAAATACATATTTAAAATAGAATTATTTTAAATATTACCCAGCCCTGGTAACGCGTTACTTTTTAGAATCGGTAACGAGTAATGAATTACTTTTTACCGCAAATAACGGTAATTGTAACGCGTTACTAAAAAACGATAACTTTAACAAACCTATTAAAAATTCATTCAAAGTGTAATATCATAAAAATAATTGCCTTATGGCTTTTATAGTAGGTAGTAAATAACATTAGATTTTATGGAAAAAAATTAACATTATGCTCAGTTGAGATTAAACGTGTCCGCGGATGTTGTTTAATCACTATGTTATAACGATACTTTTATTGCGTAAATTTATTATAAAATTGTTTAAAAACTTATCAAATCTTTTACAAATGATACCATCCCGGAAAAATTTATTCATTTTAAATATCAAGATAGAATATAAAATATTAAAGTATATACGCGTCTATATATAAAAAATATTACTATTCATCATGTAACTATTTTTTATTGCTAAACGTTCAATTTTCATTAAATTTTTTAATTGTCATTGATTTTTAACTGTTATCAATTTCAAATCAACGTGAATGCGTTAAAATTGCATTATAATCCACAATTAGATCCTAGAATCTAGAATTAGATGTGAATCATCAATTATAATTTCGTTATATGTAAAGGAAAGCCTCCTATTATGAGATAGCGGTTTCCGACGTTTCTGCCTAGCTGCCCCCCCTCCCACTTAACCAAATTTTAATGAAAAAATTATGGAATAACGCGCTATTTATGCGCTACCCATATCCGCAAAAAAAATTTTGTCGCTCATTTCGTTTAACTAACATCCCCCCCCCCCCCCCACCAAAATGACTTATTTTTTGAAATTCTGCCCATGGATTTCTAGCATTTACCCAAAATGAACTCAGTATTTCGTTACAGCCTTTCCTCTATACCTATATTACGATATGCGCAAATCATTTTTATTAATCTTATGAGATTAGTAACGTCACCAAAAAGAATAAAGCATTTGGTGAATTGATCCGCAATAGTACATGGGGTCTAATTGTGAATAATTGTCACTACTTTATATAATTTAAATTAATCTAAGAATTATTTTCGTCTGTCAATAGCCCATTATATTATTTGTCATTATTCTTACACAATATTATTAATTATAGCATAACTGAAGCACCTAGCCAGGTAAAAAATAGTTTCCATTTTGTCAACAAATTAAATGGTACTTATTTTAAACCTGACGATATGTTAGCTTTTTTGGATATAGCGTCCCTCTTTACTAATGTTCAAATAGAACTAGCATCTGAGAGCATTATGAAAAGATGGGACCATATATCTTGTAACACAAAAATATCTTTAGACGAATTTTTAATTACATTACATTTTGTTTTAAACTCAACTTATTTTTCTTTTAATAGCAATTTCTACAAACAAATTTTTGGCACCCCTATAAGGTCTCCAATATCCTCTATTATAGATGAAATAATTTTACAAGATTTAGAATCATTAGCTATTGATAGATTACTTACACAACTTTCTTTCTACTTTAGATATGTAGATGACATTATATTGGCAGCTCCTACTGACACTTTGAATGACATTCTTAACACTTTTAATTCGTTATACATACAAGACTAAAGTTTACTATAAAATTTGGGGATAATGGGAGATTGAATTTTTTAGAAACTATTGTTATTGTCGACGAAAATAAAATTATTTTCGATAGGTATCAAAAACCAACTTTTTCAAGTAGATTCTTGAATTTCCATTCCCATCATCCTTTGTGTCATAAGAGAGGAGTTATTTATGGTGCAGTTGATAGAATTGTATTATTATCTCACCCTAAATTTCAACAAAATAATTTTATTGATGCTATTAACACTTTTTTAGATAATGATCCTCTTAATTTCATTTTTTCCACCATATATAAAAGAATTAATTACCATATTCACAATAAAAATAAAACAAATAATAATTTTCATTCACATAAGAAAGACAAATCCAAAGATAAATAGTTTACTGTACCGTATGTTAAGTCTGTCTCTGAAAAATTTATGCCCATAGCTCTTAAATTTGGTTGCAAATTATCCTATTCCATTCCTAACACCTTAAAAAATTACATAAAAAGAGGTGAAGATTACCTCGATTTGTACCACTAAGAAGTAGTTTATAAAATCTCTTGTGAGAACTGTGAGGCAAGTTATGTTGGTCAGACCAAAAGAAAATTCAAAAATAGATTAAATGAACATATGTCAAACATAAATGAAAAAATAGAATCTCCTTCTGACCATCGTATTAATTTTCATCATGATTTTGATTGGAACAGTGTTAAAATTTTAGATAATGAACCATCGTATAACAAACGACTAATTTCAGAAATGGTTCATATCAAAAGACAGAAACAGGGCTTAAATAAGCCCTGTTAACAGGGCTTAATCTCAACTGAGAGCATAATGTTGATTTTTTCCATAAAATCTAATGCTATTTACTACCTACTATAAAAGTCATGAAATAATTCTTACACTTTAAATTATTTTTTAAAGATATTTTATATAGTTAACCTCGCATATTTAATTAGTTAATGACATCAATAAAATGTGTAGCGTTATTCTTAAAAAATTAAATTCAACTGACATTTGAAATAGATAAAACAAATGCTAAAGAAATCTTATAATATGTACCATTTAATGGAGAAAATATTGTAATTATTTAAATATAAAAAGTAATCCGGAATTATAGTGCCTGATTCACATCCAGTGCTTTTATTCTATGTAAAATAGAGAATAATAAAAAAATATCAAAATTATTTAAAAACATGTTATAATAAGATTTTTGTGATCTATATATGCGATGTAATATATTTACATATAAGATAACATCGCTTATTTAATATAACACACTATGATTAAAAAAAAGTCATATGATTTTTTAGGAGCTCGCAGATAAAGATAGCATAAAGAAAAAAGAAAAACATATTTTTATTCCTCTACAATTCAGTTTTGTCAATCACCAAATTGCATATCAAAATAAATGTTACAAAATTTTAATAATTTTAAACAATGAAACTTATTCTCTGGAAAATTGTATTTTTTAGTTCTGTTCTTGTTGTAGCAAATGATGTGTTTATTAATAGAAACGAATCCTGAAAGATAAAATATTTTAATTTGTATTTTAAAACGATGATCTCAACTAGAATTATGAGAAGAGAGAAAACAATAAATACAATTCTTCACGGTTACTGAGTTTTACGTCAGCTGATGAACGAGAACAACATAGTCTGACGACAAATTCGTTATTGAAAACCTGAAAAGAACGAAGGTCAAGGATGGCAGAACGCGATAAAACTTCCGTGAAGATGAAATTATGCCGAAGAACCGGTAATTTTATACGATTGCGACTCTATGCGAAATCATCGATCGATATAGGTACAATCGATCCTTACATTTTTACATCCCTTTCGTTTCGTAGCGATCAGGAGGTACAAAGACATTCGCCTTGTAAAGTGAATTCCCTGTTCAAATATATTCAGAACATTGGATATAATTTTATAATAAAACCCACAATCATAGAATCTCAGTATTTTCAATATTGATATTGATGAATTATAGTCAATACATGCGAAATCTCGTATGTATTTGAATTTATTTCACATATAGGTATTCGAGTAATGTAATGTTATATTGTCATTCGAGTATCTACTTGAGTATAACTGTATTTCATATATTATATAAATGATCATATGACCCAAATCCTGGAGAGAATAGAGAGTTAAGTTCTGAATATGGAAACAACGCTCGCGACGACCTCTGTGAAGCTGGCCCCTCATTGTCAAAATTTTGAAAAAATAAGCAGAGTTCTGGTTGCCCTCCGAAGAGTTCTAGAGTTCTATAACGAATTTAGAAAGAGTTCCATTGATTAAAGCAGCGAAAACACCATTTGAAGTAACGGGGGGGGCCAACTTCACGATTATGCAACTTTGAAGGACTGTAACTTCTAAACCGTTCATTTTAGCACGTTGATCTATAGAAGACAACCGATAGAACTCTTTGGGGGACTATTAGAACTCTCAAGAAAATAATAAATTTCCAAAATTTTTTTTCAAAAAAATTTTTTCCGAACAAAATTTGTTTATTTCGGAAATTCAGCATTCTGACACGAATTCTGGTAGCCCCCCGAAGAATTCTAACGATTATCCTCAATAACCAATGCCCTAAAATCAATATCTAAAGAGTTCTATTACTTTAAAGATGCAGATTTTGAATTTTTCAAAGTCCACAGATGTTAAAAATTTTTTTCGGAAATCCGGCGTTTTCTTGAGAGTTCTGGTAGCCCCCCGAAGAGTTCTATCGATTGTCCTCTATAGATCAACGTGCTAAAATGAACGGTTTAAAAGTTATAGCCCTTCAAAGTTGCATAATCGTGAAGTTGGCCCCCCCCGTTACTTCAAATGGTGTTTTCGCTGCTTTAATCAATGGAACTCTTTCTAAATTCGTTATAGAATTCTAGAACTCTTCGGGGGTCAACCAGAACTCTAGAACTCTTTGGGGGGCAACCAGAACTCTGCTTATTTTTTCAAAATTTTGACAATGAGGGGCCAACTTCACAGAGGTCTCGCAACGAGTACTTTCGAATAAATTTTTTCTTATTGCGATTTCACTCTCGATGGTGCGACTCTTACGCGATAATCGACCCCCGTGCAGAGTCCCCGTCTCGCAGAAGATGGTCCATCGTGACTCCGAGTGAAAGAGAGACACGTGCTGCCAGACTGTCGGGTATTTCACTTTTAACCGATAAGAAAGTAACGAAAGTCACTGATGAAAGTTTCGGGATTGCCCTCGGTGAGTGCGGAAAGCAGAAGTGATGGCGACCTAGATGGACGGACGGACGAACGGATATATTCCTTTAAAAGGAAAAGTAAAAGAACAGGGCTTTTTTTTTATGCTATCTCGTCATTGTTAACAAGTTTTATGCTATCTCGTCTTTGTATTTCGATTTTTCTTATTAGGTCTTATATTAAGATTATTTACGAGTCAATGTGAAATATTGCAAAATTGATGGGCCATTAATCGATTAATGAATTCAGATTAATGAAATCATTAATGAATAACTTTTAAAATATTTTTATAAAGTTAATATTATATACATATATACAATTAAAAAATTAATTACCGTGACAATTAAAAAACGACTCCTACGTTTTATCATTCACTCTCCATCATACACTTTCTGCAATTTTCATACAATATAAAATTTTTTTGTTTCTGAAGAGTTATTTGTGATACAATCCTCTTAATAGTATTGTATATATTATATAATATATATTATATACATACGTATGTATATACATATACGTGTGTATATATATATATGTATATGTATATGAATATACTTTTCAGTTCATATAGTTATTATTGTTTTGTAATATTGCTGTGTTGTATATTGTGATCATTAGGCTTTTATTGCTGTTTAATTGGAGAGAGTTTATTTTAAAATATAAAAAATAAATATTCTCTCTTTTTCCTCTTTTCTTCATTTTTATTGCTCTTTCTCGCGCTGAACTGTATAAATACCGGTTTTCGGCGAATCGATACTATCTTACAGGAAGATCGAACTCGGTGAAAACCGTGTCCTTCGGGGAACAGGGTTACATTACGTCACACACGCGCAGATCTTTATTGCCGTGCAATTCGTGTGAATACCTATACCGGCTCCAGTAACCATGAGATGGACCCGTGAGATGAAATTCTCAGACGTGGGATTTTTCCACATGTGAATCAATCAAGTACCAAATCAAGCACCAAATCGCACGTTTTCTTATTTAGAAAAAACAAGAATTTACTAAATATATTTATTTTTTTATAAACACAGTAATTTATCAAGAAATTCATCAATTTTTTATAAAATTATAAATCACGCGCGCGGGTTTATTTCAATCTGACATCAAATATTCATCGATTATATTATTTTCGTTGTTACGATCATTAATAAAGAAAATAGATTGAAGATTTCATTAAGATTAATTTTGTAGATTTAATAATCTAAAATATACTTAATTTATAATATATGATTATATTGAGATGCGAATCGCATCAAAGTATCATTTCGATAGTACATATCTTCTTTTTCTGCGTATCCACTAATGGATGTTAGCAATCACACTTTCCATTGCTTTCCTGTTTCTTGCAGTGTTTATCAATGACTGCATGTTCCGCAATCCCGTCCACTGTCTTATGTTTCTCAGCCAAGACATCTTCTTCCTCCCAATGCCTCTTCTGCCTTCAATTTTTCCCTCAATTATCAGCTGTAAAAACTGATATTTTTCACCTGGCAGTGCATGTCCCAAATAAGCCGTTTTTCTCTTCTTTATTGTATTAAACAATTCGCGTTTCCTGTTAACACGCTCTCTTAACTAAGAATCTCTTCGTTTTTCATTCTTGTCGTCCATGGCACCCTGAGGATCCTGCGATACAGCCACATTTCGAAGGCTTTTAACTTATTGATAGCATTCGCTTTCAGAGTCCAGTCCTCCATTCTATAAAGGAGAACCGACCAGACAGCATTTCACGAATCTTATTCTTAAATCAAGATCAAACTCCAAACAGGTGAACACTCTTCTAAATCTTAAGAATGTCTATCGAGCCTGTTCTATGTGACATTTTATTTCATTGTCTGATGTCCAATCCTCGAACAACCATGTTCCCAGATATTTGTATTTATTAACCCTTTCTATGGGCCTTGTATCAAATGTTATGCTGGCATTATTATTGAATGCATTCAAGTCTCTAGTCACGATCATAAATTTCGTCTTTTTGGTATTGATATTTAATAGTACATATGCGTAACCTTATATACAGTGAGAGCAAAAAGTATTTGTACAAGGACATTTTTTTATAAAAAAAAAATCTTATTTGTAGAAAATAAACATTAATTAGCAATTTTATATAATGAATACATTCTGTTCTTACAGCTTCGCATATATTCTTGATTTTAGAAGCTAAATTTCTCGACTGTACAAATATTTTTTGAGCATCTAAACAATACAATTTTTAATTTTCGCTTATTTTTCAGATGATATATTTTCTATAATTAATACACATCTTTTTGGTATATATATAATTTTAAGAAACATACAGTCTATTTTATTCTTTATGAATAAATTGTTAATTACCCAGCAAGAAATGAGCGTCAATTAAACGTCGAATCGACGTCAAATCATCTTATAGATATATTGATTCAACATCAATTCGACAATTCATTTCTCGCTGGATAATATTTACTTTTTAAAAATAACGTTTTTTAAAAAAATATTTGCTTTGTACGAATACTTTTTGTACTCACTGTAGTTGCATGAAGATGAAAAATTAATAACTAATTATTTGAAATCATTTTTACAAGAACTTTCGCCGAAACTTGTTTCCAGCACAATACAACAAAATTTTAACATGGATGTGTAGAATCTTATTTTAAGTAGGTTTTAATTAAAGCTATTGTTACAATGTAAAAAAGATTATATAACCGATTATCATCTTGATATAAAATTGATAGACAGTTTTTATGTAAGAATCGGCATAAATCAATATACACTAAATTTTGTTGAAATATTTTCTAAATATATATAATGCTATAATTTTGTTTTTTGATCCATTCTTTTATGTTTTCATTAAGTATATAACAAGATTCTATTTGTTCATCGTGTTAATGAGTATTAATTAGCATCCATTGACAGTCCGCCTTTTAATTTTTCAAATTAAGAATTGTTTATATTAAGATTAGTATTTTCAAAACATCAGATTGATACAGAAATTTGTATCTTACTACAATTGTTTTTCCATTATTGGAAATTGTCATGTTTGTATCGCCAAAATTATGTTATCAAAATTATATCAATCTTGATTCGAGCATTGAAATTCGTCAAAGTGCGCAAGAAGAATTTCAAACAAAAAGAGATTTTAAGACCTGACGAGACAGTTGTCGCATGAACATTGACAATTCATCCGGAAATTGATTTTCCATCGATAAGCGGAAACTCGCGGACGTGATTTTTCGAGAATTCCGAGATTTTCCTAAACGTGTCCTAGAAGGATGGAGCGTAAAATCGCCGAGCGGTTGCGGTCGGTGCATTCGTACGTGGCAGTGTGTAGTCATTCGTACCAGCACACATCGTGAGCGGTTGGCCATGGCATACTTACTAATGTCAATCACACCGGCAAGCATGCACCGCCAACGTGTGTGCTTACGTATACGTGCGCGCACACGTTTACGGTGTTTCACAGTTTTATCCGCAGATTTTTCTATTAGTTCATATATGGATTACCTTTTGTAAGTATTTCAGTACAAAAGGAAAGTAATAAAATTATCTTTATTTTATTCATTTTTAAAATTAAAAAGTAAAATAATTCAATCTTTTTTTGAAATTTTATTAAGATAAGTCCATGAAAAAAATGAGAAAACAATGATTTTCTTTTATACTTTTCGCATCCTTGAAATTCACAAAAACTCGCTCAGTTATTTGTAATTAGCAAATGATTAATATTCCGACATTGATATATAAATTACAAAGTACTAGAAAATCCTGTTCCTACTCGTACTCTTGTAATTATATTGTGTTGCTTAACGCGATCAAGCCACAAAGTTCGAGCGCCATCGAATCCCGCAGTCTTTTGGCCTTTAACCTTCGCCTTTAACCTTTAAATTTCCTCGATCGTTGATATCTTGTGGATGGCGAAGTTGCGTCAGTATTATAACTCTGAACTTGAGTGCCTCTGCGAACGGCGACGTTCGCAGGTCGCGCGCGAGGAATTGAAAGGCGTTTCTCGCGATCGGCGTCGACCGTGATCGATAAATAAATGGTGCCGCAAGCCGCGAAATCCCTGAAAAATCACCGGTCATTATCTCCTATGCATTCTCCTAGAATGTTCTCGATCGCGATCCACGATAAGAACTTACGCGGTTATATGTCGCGCGACTACACGATTGTCGATAGGGTTGCTTGTTAATATTGCTCATTATTAAGATATGTTATGATTGATACGGTAATTGGACGTGCAAGTAAAAATTGTATTCCGAGGAATTTCAACTTCAAATTATCGACTTATAAAGAAACTTTTTATTATAACATGATAAAATTTTACAACTAATTCATCTTCGTTAAGGTACAAATCAAAGTCGCATTATAAGTTAACATGACCCCGTATAATGTAACGTAACATTCATTTTGATTTTAAGTCTTTTAAACTTTTTATTACGTAGGATGTAATATATATACGTCTAATATGATACTCGTCAAATTATTCTAGAAATAACAATTTTCATATGTTCTGACGCTAATATAAAATTCAAAAATATTACAATTCAAATACGAATTATAATTAAGATGAATTATGAAATTTTTTCAGATACAATATAATAAAATTTTGCAACCAATTCATCTTCGTCAAGATATACATGTCACATTATATAATAATTAACATGGCATCTCCGCATAATGCAACATTTATTCTGATTTTATTTTCAATTGTAACGAAATTTATTACGCAGGCTATATATGTCCAATTTGATAAACAATCATCAAACTATTCTAGGAAAAACGCACGATTTTCCTAAGTAATTCTGATACTAATAAAACATAAAGATATTATATATAGATCAAATATAGATTATAGCAGTGTGTCGCAATGGTTTGTGTAATGCAAATAGGCAAGCATAAGGTTTCTCCATCGTGAATGCAAAATTTACGGTTTCTTAAGAGAATGCAGCCAATATATTAGTCCCTCTTATTCACATTTTCTCGTTCTCTTATTTGCGTTGACATTCGGCGGCACGATTGCTAGAAGCTGGCAGAAAACAGTGCATCAACAAAGCGGTCAGCCTCGAAAAACAGCCATCAAATAGGCACGGCGGAGGCCTGCAATCTTCATTTTCGCGGACGAATCTACGAGCCAATAACATTTTCCGCATTGTTTTCTCAATGGCGTGCTATTTTTGCGTCACCTCGTTCGAAGAAGCAAATGTTATTCTCAGTTGTGACATATTGATCGTGCAGAAAAATTTGTTGCCCAGTTTCAACGCCAAGAACATTACCTATGTTAAATATAAACTTAGAGACACACTTTAATAGTCTCATTTATTGCAATATGAATTTATATTCCATTATGAAATATTGTATTAATATTGTATTAAATTAATGTTATATTAGTATTAATGCTCTTAAAGAATTGAAATTTTTCCTCTACAAAGTTGCATTGTTTTTGCAACAAAAAAAAATAATAACAAGTCTTATTGCGAGTACCAACGACATTAATCATTGTATCATTTCTGTTCTTGGCGTTGTGTAATATACTGTAAATGCAAATTGTAACTGTGAGTTGCTTTGTTTAAGCTTGACATATGAATAGTCTTGACATATAAAGTCTTTTAAATTTGTCATTTCTTTAAACAAAAAACAAATTGTTCTCCAAAAAAAAAAAACAAGTATTAATGAAACTTTGTAAATGTAAAACCGTGAATAGTATTTTTTTGTATTTTTTAAGCATTTTAGATTCAAATTAAATTTTAATTTGTTTATACTGTTTTTAGGAGCCGTGATCCTTTTTTTTACAATAGTTCTTGATTAAGGACAACCTGACTGCTGCTGATGTTGCTGTCATGATTTTTCACGAGAGGCTGTAAAGCCATAAGGTGTCAATGAGTATCAACCTCAACGAGTGTCGATATTGCGAATCATATCGAACGTTCACATTATATTATCCGTGATAAACAATTATCTTTATGATAAAGAAGCGATCTTACGATTTCGTTGGTCAGAATATGTGCTTGTGATAAAATTGATGCTTTCTTTGTGGTCTTATCACTAATAATAATTTTACGTAACATGCAAAAAAAAACATTGCAGAATTCTCTTAACACAATATTAGTATTGAATTATTTTATTCGTTCTTTATATACATATAACCACATAAAATAACATTGAGAATCGCAATTGAGCATATAGGATGTTGAATCCAACAAGTAAAATATCTATGTGAGGCTTCACGATTTTTTATATTTAAATTATGTTTTTATAACGCGATAAAATACAATTTGTAATTCAGTGGGATGTAATTATTAAATGTTTCGGTTCTGGATAATAGTTTATATTTCCGTACTAAAAAGAACTATACTGATAAATGCATCCCAATTAATCGCGAATTGTATCTTATCGTTATGAATATAGGGTAAATGGGGTGAATATGCCACACTTAAGCGAAATTAGATTTTTGAATAATTATTTGTTCAATTTAAAGTAATTTTACATACTGATCTTCTTCCATCCTTTATCTATCATTTGTGTCTAATTAGAATCGAATATATTCATTTTTTGTTATTAAAAATGAAAAAATACGAAAGTGCTGGAAATTAGATAATATGCCATCATGGGGATAATATGCCACATATAAAAAAATACAATATATTCATTGTATAATGTATATATAATATATATATAATATATATATATACGTATATATATTATATATATTTGTATATATATGGTAGGGTTAAATCAGGGATTGTGGCATAGGCTACTAATATGGAATAATAGCTTATTTTTTAAACAAAGCATTGCAATCTGGCGG
>NW_017299903.1:603401-618259 GCF_001594075.2 Trachymyrmex cornetzi | reverse complement strand
TATTTGCGTCAAGATTATAGATTATTCTTATAGATTATTCTTATAGAATCAATTGTATTATGTATTACAAATTATTATTGTATTACAAATTTGGACTTCATTTATTGTGTTATTTATTACTATGGTCAAAATTTCATCGGTATTCCATATTACATCTCATTTTTTAGACCCCCCTATTTTCTCACTTTTGACTTTTTTGTTAATATTGACTTAAATTTTGGCGACTTTCATTTATTGGATGTTGTAGCTAACATATTCCTCAAGAGTTCTGTGTAAATTTAAAGTCTTCATATACATTTACATCGGAGCAATGCTCGGAGCAATGTTAAAAAAAGCTATTCCATAATCCCTGCTTTTACCCTATGTATATATATATGTATATATATGTATATATTAGAGAAAATGATTACTGGCATTTTACCTCAACAAAAGTAGTGGCATATTGCTCCAAGACGTCATTTCATCTTATGATAAGCCCGTACAGTACGACTGTTAAGAAAATGAATCAACGATGTACTGAATATTTTCATTTTAACCTACTCTAATAGATTAACAAGCTAATCGAGCTAAATATTGTGTAATGTTTAAATAATAACTTATATAAAACACTATAAAAGTTATAAGAAGCTCATTTTCGTATACCATGCCGTCATATTTACCTCATAAAAACAATATTGTTGCGAGAAAATTCTTGATACTTATGCAACACGTTAAGCACACAATTGTACATAATTCTGTGTCATTAACGCAAGCGCTGCTAATCGGTATCATTGTTAAACACGACGAGTGGCATATTCCCCCAACTGGCGTATTCCCCCGACTTACCCTACATGGCTTATTTGAGCATCCTATCCTATATATAACTTCTTTTACATACGGCGCACGCGCAATTGATGTCATGAGGCAAACGCAGGCCTTGCGCGATACCGACTATTTTTCTTCATGTGATCATTTTATCTCTTATCATTTAAAAGATATACGCATTGTTACAACTTCCGTTACAACTGTCCCTAGTCTTCCCTACTATATATGTATATGTATATATATATATATATATTATATATATATATATATATATACATATACCATACACAATATATATTTTAAGTATATATATATTTTTTTTTTTAACAAAGCAAATATTTTATAATAGTAAAAGACACATAACTAAAATCAATTGTTTTTCACGTCGTCGTCGCTTCTAACAATAATAATAAATCCTTTTTGTTAAAACTCATTCCTCGAAATATATTTCTGAATATTATATATACCGAAAAAAAATTAATTAAAGTCAATTGTCGGAAGATACATAATTTAGTAAGAATTTATTTCGTATTTCGTAGCTTTATGGTAAAATTATTCTTTACATCAGTTTTCTGCTTAGAGCTATCTGTGCCATTTTCTTGATATCTCAGTATATTCTTGACATATCAATGTATACCCGATGTATCAATGGCAAACACTGTTATTTATATCGTGATATTTTTCCGAGACAACACCGATAGACAGTTCATTTGTATCTCGTTCTCACACGGAAATCTTTGGGATTAAATAATACCCATGAGAGTGACACTTTTGATAAATGAAGCTATTTCTATTCTGTGTATTTTTTTAAAATTAACTTATTATTTTAGCTTGTTTCTGTAATGATATTGAATTAAACATTTTTCTACTTTTCATTGAGATAATTAAGAGATCATGAAAATTTGCTTTTATCGCACTCAAGTCATTTGTGATACGAATATATACGAAGATGAGTTGAAAATATTAATGATTATGGGAATTCTTGGGTCATAAATTGATTGATTGAGATCATTATTAAGTTAATTATATTTGCAATATTATTTCCAATAGACTATAATTTGTGTACCATGTAGTATTGTGTACCAAAGTAACTTAATAAGAGCTACTCAATGATAAATTTCTATCTACTGCAAAATTAAGTACAATATAAACAATAAAATATAAATGCTGAAACTCCAAATTGGAGATATCTATTTGACTTAATAGAAAAATTGACTTTATAGAGAGACTGATTTAAGTTGTTCTCATATGAAAGAAATATACAGGGTTTGGTCGAATAACATGTACAAACGGGCACAATGTGATTCCTTATAAAAAAAATATAAAATATATATGGAATAAAATTTTTCGATTTTCTGCTTAGTTTTCAAAAAAATTGAGTTTAAAAATCCTCTGCTACGTATGCTATTATAGTTAATAGCTACGGTTCGTCAAGTGACATATAACACGTATAGTGTTTATAAACAATGTTTACACGGAATCTAAAAGCTCTTAGGTTTAAGAAAAAATACAAAGACAATTTTTAGTGAACAACATTTTATTTTATCAATTACAATATTGCTAGAACTGTTGTTCTCGTTGTCGAATACATAACTGTGCCCGTCTAATTATCGATGCCTGAACCTTCGGAAACGTATTTTGGTTTTTTAATTGCTCGAATGTGTGATTAGTTGCGCGATTAATCACTCGACGAACTGTAGCTTAGTTGTAACAACATACGTACGCAACGGATTTTCAAACTCGATTTTCTCGAAAACTAAGCAGAAAATCGAAAAATTTTATTCTATATATTTAAAAAAATTTTTTTATAAGTAATCATGTCGTGCCTGCTTTTACATATTATTCGATTTGACTCCGTATATACAAATATACATATAGTATCCAGTTTAGAAAGCATGCATGTTAGAATTAAGCGCGTGTTAGCTGGCTAAGAAATAAAATTTCCTATATGCGAGTCAGTATATGTGTTCGTACGTCCCTTACTGCATTTGCGACTGGCGAGTGTATATTTAGTTTTAGATTGGCATAGGTCGAGGCGCGAAGAGAAGAAGAATCTGCTGAGTCGTTATCTGTTTTCTACGCACGTGGCCTCCATAGGTCGGGATCTAGCCGGTTATAATCGGCAACGCGATTATTACTGGCTAAGACTAAGTGGAACTTGCGACAACGACATCCCGTTTTCGGGATCAGATTTCCGTGCTCCAAAAACGGCCAGACACGCCGTTGCTTGCGCGGGACGAGCTTTTTCGATTTGGAATAGGTTTTACGCAATGGAAACTGTTTATTTTACCAGTAGCTTATTGGCGCGTTGCACTTTGTTGCAGGCAAACGTTACTTCGTTCTTGTTCTTTCTTATTATTGGGAGTAGTTCATACTGAACAATGTCTTTATTATGTCGCTTCATGTCTATTTTATCACGAACAAAATCAAAAGTATTCGTAAAATGTTATTGGAGTAATTTGAGCGATAACTAAAACAAAAAAACAATTTATTATCAATTAGTAATATACATATAATGTATATACGGTGTCCTAAACTTCGCGTGACATCCGTTAATAGCAGATTCCTGGAATCATTTCATGATGAAAAAAATGATCTCAGAAATATGTTATTAATGAATATCAGGCGAAGATTGAGACATCCGTATATACATAGTATAACAATGATATATATACATATGCTATGTATAAGATGTGAGTAGGGTTGGGAATAACTAGTTACTTGTAACTAAGTTACAGTTAGAGTTACTTATACTATTATCAGTAATTTTAACTTAATTTTGTTCCTTTTTTTTCTGTGACCGTAACTTAACTTAGTTTATTTTAGTAACTACTTAACTAGTGATTAAATTGAATTACTTTTATAATTACCTTTTATATTTTAAACTTATTTGTCAATTTTGCATAATATTACTTCCATTGTAGATGGTCCATAAAACGAATTACTTGTACAAATATCGTAATAAGACCTAAGCAGTAAGGAAGCCGCCAATCATAGTAGAAAACATAAAAATTACTGTCATATATTTTCTGTAGACTGTGATTGACCGATTCGCTTATTGCTTACATCTTATTGCTTTACGTTTTTCTATGTGTTTCTGGTTTAATTTTCTATTTTTAAAATAAAATTGTATAACATGTAAAAATGTAAATCGACCTTTTTCTTTATCAATCCTAATAATCAAAATATTATCTATCTTGTTCTGTAATGATAACAATAAATAACCGAAGAATTACCTTTTGAATTACTGTAACTGTAATTCGTGACTTTTTAAAGTTAGTAACGGTACAAAATAACTTTCTCAACCCTCGATATAAGTACATTGTTTTTTTATTTTAATATTTTCTTGTAAATCATGTTTAGACTCGTATTACGACGTAGAGTGCATGATATTCTAAAAACATCATGTATCTTACAAGTTATCATTCCCTTTAGAAGTTTCCTTCTTACTAGATCATAATCTGCAAAGCATGCTTAGTTAGCTCAATTGAAATTTTAGATCTTAAGTATCTCATTAAGTAGGTCAAAGGTCAGACGGTTCGTAACTAAAATTTCAATTGTCAACGTTTCGTGAACATTGCAATTCATAAAACGTTGGCATTCTAAAAATGGATTTGGAAGTAGCAACGGTGTATGGTATTTTATGCCAGAAGATCTCAAAATGTCTGAAAGAAAAATTGTATTCTTTATTCATATTTTATCCTTTTTGATTATCCCGAACCCCGTTTGATTATCCTTTTTTATTTCATAAACTGCTCGCTCAATTTTTATGAACTTTGGCTATTTTTATTGTGTGAACTATGGAGTAATTTTTGGACAACGCTTTATTTGAATTAATATGAAACGTAATTTTAGTAAGTTTTTAGTTGTAAAATAACATCAAATTTCCAGTATCTCTTTATTTGTAGTTCATTATTTACGTAAACAGTTAGTACTGATTTCCAAACTGACTTTCAAACTCTGGTTATGAATCCTGTAACATTAGATTCTCCTTTCATGGAGATTACTAACCTTTTGAAATTAGAAATTTTCACATTACATTCAAATTCAGAGTTATCAAGAACTTTTTAAAACCGAGTTTCACAATAATCATTAGATCATTTTTTTGTTTGAATTTTAAAATTCTGAGATCAGAATTATATTCAGAGATCTCGAAAAGATTTAAGAAGCAAGATCTTTTATAAATTGCTTTTAAAAGAAAGCTCCGATCTTAAAAGGATTAATCTTTTCTTTATGGCAAATCCAAAAGTGAAGATATATGTGTGACCAGAACAACAAAATCAATAACAGATTTTATAAGTTTATCAAAAAATTGTACAATTCATTAATTTTATATCACTTACAGTATCTTTCTAATATGGTAGATAAAGAAATAAATGTGAATTAGAGCTCTTTATTAATATATCACTATCTTCCTTAAAATTTTAAAAGTGCCACTTTAAAAAAATTAAGTTTCTCAAAAAAAAAGGAAAAGATTATTTTTCAACTTGATAGAAATTATTAATCAAATAATATCGACAAAAAAGCCTATATTCAGAAAATATACGTTTTGCGGGTTATCTCCGGGTCCAAATCCATTTTTAGAATGCCAACGTTTCATGAATTGCAATGTTCACGAAACGTTGGCATTTTAATGTAAGGATGGATTTGGACATGGAGATAATCCGCAAAACACATAGTTTCTGTATAGAAAGTATCCGTGAAAGTCTATATTGTTAATATAATTGAATGTCATTTTTGTCAACCCTTAAACAACATTTTCGTTTCACAACCCTTAAAAAACCACCTTTTTTTTGTTAAGACGATTTTTTATGAAGTTAATTTGATGATTAGTAGGATAATGTTTATTTAATTCATTCATGTCATAATTCGAAAATCACGTTTTTTGTGTCACTTTAGTAACTTAGAAGTAAAAGAATGATACGTCATTTGCATACAACAAAAAATTAGAACTTTATCATTCTATTATTTCCGTGCTCTTTCTATTTCAAGTAAAGCATTATTTTACAGATCCCGTGAAAAACATCGAGTGTAGAACTGATTATAACAACTGCGTCTCAACGATCATTAATTAAACGGCCACAATAGATTTTCCGAGCGATACGAGCTACTCTCGTGGCAGCTCCGACAACGATCTACATCGAGGTCCTCGACGGGAATTGGCCGTGGTTAATAATTGCCCTTACGTACGATATCGCGTATTATATGAGTAGTTGGTGATGGTGCACGTTCTACGCACATCGAGCGCCGTGCATTCGTGTCGTTGGCGTTGTAACGTTTGCACCCGACCTCCGACATCGGGAGAGGGCGAGCGCCCAACGTAGACGAGAGACGTCGACATGCGTTCATTGTTCGTTCATCCGTCAAAATAACTGATCATCTTTATGCGATTCTTAAATCGAGGCCGTCTTTTGTGATGTGAACTGGTTTCGTGATGGCTGATTTATTTTTCAGTGACATGTAGCAGTCAATTTTGCGACTGCAGTTTACAGGAATAATTTTTTGATCTCAGAATTTGAAGATGTGTCGTCAATTTTTTTAAGCTCATCTACAATGTGCTTTTTGCTTTCTGATTCTTGCTTTTTACCTTTTGCCTATTTCCTCTCTTCGCGACCATTTTTATTTCGAACGAGAGAAAACAAAAGAAAAGGATAAGAGATAAAAAAGCGAGAAGTAAAAAATGGTAAAAATGGTAAAAGCAAGAATCTAAAAGTAAAGAACACATTGTAAATTAGCCTTTACAAAACTGTATGCAGCAGAAAAATCGATAGTCTATAGTCTATAGAGGGACATTAAGTTAAGAAAAATATGCGTTATCTATATATAATTCACATATACATATATAATTTATATATAATGAAAAATTTTTCTGTGCTTAAAAAGTTTTGTAGTTTAAAATATAAGTACTATTAATTTATGCATGATCTTGTTAATAATTCCGATATTATTCGCTGAATGAATTTCTTTCTATCATGTGCTTGGTTTTTAATTTAAAATGCACGCAAGACAAAGTGACAGAAATAATGGCATCAAGGTAAAAATGTAGATTAGGGGAGCCTCCCCCAATGACCTTGACCTTGACATATGTTGTCAAGGTCATGAACCCGAGTGACCCTGAGGAAGTTTTAATTGCAGGACGTTACTCATTAAGAAGTTATAAACAAAAGAAGTTTACGAAATAACTTCTTTTTACTATAGGGGCTTACGACTCTTACCTCCGACTCTAACCCCTCCTACTTCAGGGGCACACGACTCTCACCCCCCCTCCCCCTGCTTCAGGGGCGCCCGACTCTCACCTTCGACTTCCAGTCCCCCTCTTCAATAAGAAATAATAATAAAATGTAATCAACATATTTGCAAATAAATTTAATTATCATGTAATGTACAAAGCACTCATAATATCGAAAAAAGCATGAATTCGATCACTATAATTATGCGCTCTTTTGAATAAAAATTCTGCAATAAAATGTATATAATGGTTATCTCGAATGCCGTATCGAGGAATATCTGCACGCATATCTCTCCAAAGTCTTTCTATATTTTGTGTACAACCATTTTCAGGATTTACGAAATTTGTACTGTGATTCACTGTGAAATGTGTGAAATTTTCATTGTGTAAAGTATCGTATGCGCGCCATTTATCAGAATGAATTATAGAACCGGGCGCGATATATTTTCGAATAATTGGCAGAAGTATTTCAGTAGATCGATTAGGTACAGACAAAATGAACGTTTTCTTAGTGGATGGCATGTGTTTCTAGTGATAGTTTACGTCAAAAAAACCAATCGGAAGGTAGGTGCCATACCGTTTCTGTGCATCGAAGGGGCCGTCAAATTAAGCTAAAGTTGTAAATTTTTTAGTGAAAAAAAAAAAGATTTGTTACCGGCTGTTTTTTTGTACATTGCCTATTTTCACTACAAAACATACAAAAATACACATGCCATATAAAATACACATGCCATACCGTTTGAATGGACCTAAGGGGTCGCTAAAACGTCATGATTTGTTACCGACTAAAACTTTTAGTTTAAAATTCGACATGTTAGGACGAGGATTGCGACCCTTTAGGTCCACTCAAACGGTATGGCATGTTTATTTTTGTATGTTTCGTAGTGAAAATAGGCAATGTACAAAAAAACAGCCGGTAACAAATCTTTTTTTTTTTTCACTAAAAAATTTACAACTTTAGCTTGATTTGACGGCCCCTTCGATGCACGGAAACGGTATGGCACCTACCTTCCGATTGGTTTTTTTGACGTAACTATCACTAGAAACACATGCCATCCGGTAACTTATTAGGAAAAAAGCAACAAATTTTTGACAACTTCAATCACACGCTATCAATTTTAAAACCGCGGGAGGTTTGCCATACTTGCGTTTCCTGCATGTTTACCTAATAAATGACGAATTATGACGATTTCAAACGGTAACAAATCATGACTATTTTAGTGCCATCATCTCCCGGACTATATATCAATACATTGTAATCCAAGATCAATGTACTGATCTCGCGAAACGAGATTTATCCCGTCTCCTTCTCTATTTAGGAAGGCAACGACTTTTCACGCGAAGGTAAGAGCTGTGCGCCCTTGAAGCAGGGGGTAGAGGGGGTGAAAGTCGAAGGTGAGAGTCGGGCGCCCCTGAAGCAGGGGGCAGAGGGGGGTGAGAGTCGAAGGTGAGAGTCGGGCGCCCCTAAAGCAGGGGGTAGGAGAGAGTGAGAGTCGAAGATGAGAGTCGGGCGCCCTTGAAGCAGGGGGGACGGGGGTGAGAGTCGAAGGTGAGAATCGTGTGCCCCTGAAGTAGGAGGGGTTAGAGTCGGAGGTGAGAGTCGTAAGCCCCTATAGGAAAAAGAAGTTATTTCGTAAACTTCTTTTGTTTATAACTTCTTAATGAGTAACGTCCTGCAATTAAAACTTCCTCAGGGTCACTCGGGGTCATGACCTTGACAACATATGTCAAGGTCAAGGTCATTGGGGGGGCTCCCCTAATCTACATTTTTACCAATTTTTTGCTCGTTTAAATTAGAAATTGGACACCTATAATCGCACGTAACTTTTTCAGTTCAAATTTTATGAATTTTCGTCATTAGGATTTTCGACGGAACTCTGCGGGGACTATCCAGAACTCTCGGCAGAATTCTTCAAAAAATTTTTTGCTTGGACATGAAAAAGTTACGTGCGATTATACGTGTCCATTTTCGAATTTAGACGAGCAAAAATTTTTTGAAGAGTTCTGATAGTTCTGTCGAGAGTTCTGGGTAGACCCCACAGGATTCTATAAAATATTTTAATGAGAAAATTGTGTAAAGATAATATTTTTAATGTTATGGCTGTTTTTTAGGTGTCATTTTCGGGTTTTTTAATGACGTTTTTTTTTATTTTCTCGAACGGAATTATTTCTTAAACCTATCAGGGAACTCTGGAACTATTCAAACTCTATCCAGAACTCTAAAAAAATTATTTTTTTCGAAAATGGGGGGCTGTGTAAAGTTAGCCTCCAATTTTTTAAATAGCGTTTTTATGGCTTTAATAGCCGGAACTATTTCTTAAACTTATCAGGAACTCTGGAACTATTGGAAATCTATTCAGAACTCTAAAAAAAAATTATGTTTTTTAATAATGGGGGGCTAGCTTCACAGGGGTCCATTAATTTATTGCAATTTCACGCCATGCATTTTTCGTATTAGGGCTGCTAGTGCAGTATTTTACGATAAATACGTTTGTATTAGTGTTGGCTTGCACGATCCATGTGTGATATTTGCGTATCATAGTCACCGAGAAATTACAAACCGCGAGCGAAGTCTAGATTAGAACCGCCATGGGCTACTACATGCTCATCCACCAGAATAAACTTCAAGTTTGCATAATACTCAGCTCTCATGCTTCATACAGCATACTGTTCTTATCATGCCGCTCTCAATCCATCCAATTTAACGCGACGGTATTAAAATGGATGGTTTCAACATTCTAATTAACCATATAAACGTATTATATTGCAACAATGTACCTATCATAATCAACAAATTTCTCAGTCTGTATATCGTATTTGGAAACGCATATGATCACATTGAAAACACAAGTTATTTCGTTTAGAGTACATAGCATAAAGTATTCTGTTTGCTAGACTGAAACCTCGGTCTATAATGAGACGAAAAATTCGAAAAATTATATATGTTATATGAAATATGAATTTATGTCACACAAAGAACTATATCTTATCAACTTATTTAATTGTAAATATTCGTAAATAAATATAAGAAAATATATAAAGTGAATCTCTGACATATTGGCTTTGTTTAGAGCTACTGATACATAAGTATTTCTGTTTTTAATATAAGTTAATGTTTTATTCATAACTAAGTAATATGATTAAATACCTTGTATGATTAAATACTAGCTATTGTGCAACGATTTATATTTAGTAACGATCTGTACATTAAAAAGCATACGCAATTGAAAAAATTTTTTATCTCATAAAAAAATGAATAATAATAAGTTATCATTTACTTAAGTTATCATTTTTAAACTAATGATAAACATAGATAAAAATAAAAAATACATATATGATGCATAAATTAATTTATACTTTGAAAATTACTCGCCTCAAGGCTATTCACATGTCTGACTTCATTTCGTGTTTAACAAACATCGAGAAGTGCAAATGTATGTTGCGAATCACATCTGAAGGAATGCATTAAGATACCTACATACGTATAAGTACTTTAATATACCTAATACGTATAAAAAAATTAAGTATCAGGTTGGGTCATTGGAGCGTAATATTTACGCTCATTACTTTAAAAGTCAATCTTTAAATACAACAAATATTTCAATATTAAAATGTTTTTTAAGCCTTTTTATTTCCGGTTTCGTCTTATGCAATGGTGTTACATTTTGTATTCTTAATTAGAAATTTCAAAAATTTTTCAAAAAAAAAAATCTTTGTATTTCAAGATTAAATGACACAATAATAATAAATTGATAATAAAATCGATGTAGGATTGCTATGAGAAACCTACAATCGAATATTACGTATACCACATAGCTGTCTTCACTGTAGATATTCTCATGCCTCTTAATGGCCTCGCCAAGGTTAACAGAATTCGTTAAAAAGCAATCTCTCTCTCTCTCTCCTCTCTTCTTCGTCTCTCTTGATCTATCTACAACCGCGTATCTTCAATGCTTGCATCAGCATTGCGCTTACCCATCAGCATTGAGTTTCCCTTTTCCTGATCAGAAGGTGAGGCGAGGCAAAGCATACTTAGATAGATTTGGACTTCATCTTTCGCTTCAGTTTGTCATCTTTCGCTTCAGTTTGTCAAATTCACACAAATTACCGTCTACCGGAAGAAATTACAATCGACGGTGATCTAGACCTTTCAGCGTTGAACATATACAATCATTCGCGATTTGCATTTGATTAACACTTTTTTTCACATACGCTGTCTTATCAATGACACGCGACTTGTTTACACGGTAAGTATGATATGTATCTTGCTCACTATTAAAACACCGTTTCTCACAGGAATGACTGATCTGCGTAGTTATTTGAGTTATTTAACATGTCCATGGACCTAATATATTGTGCTCAATATACTGCGGATATTTATGCCATATATAAGGTGTTAAGTAAAGACCGTACCCAGCAAACATGGCTTGGCACTGTTATATAATTTTTTTGTCATTATTCAGACATCTCTGTTTTATAACAACAAGCTTTACGGCGTAAACGAGATATCCTGATATAAATATGATAATTTTGTTACATGTCTTTGTTATATATTTAGCACATAATATAATTATGTAAATTAAACGTAATTAAGTTACATCCATATACCATTCTATGAATGAGACATAACAAATACAAAATACATTTACATCATTAAACCATGATGGAAAAAGATGTAAATAATACATGTTTTGGTTACATCTGCAGAAATGTATACTGTAGTCTGTAACAATTATATCACTAAAATTATGAGATTGTACTTTCCTAAAAAATTACATCACTATGATGTAACATAATTTCATAAATTATACGTCACTTTTTCAGTGTTTGAGCATATTTCATTATATTTGCTTTTGCACATTGAGAGAAGTGACTTTGTTATATAAAGAGACAACAAATGTGATAAATTGATAAGAAAACGATCTATCAATAAGTATTATTGCAAATTATTTCTCATTATTCGTCAATATAACAAATAATCAAAATAATCAGTATCGCTAGCAAATAAAGTCTATCCAAAAGATATTATAGGTTAGGTTTTATATCATTTGCTTCTATTATGCTATCAGTTAATTATTTTTATGCAATTAGATAATAATATATACAATTTTTCCTTTATAGATACACAAATATAAAGAATAAGTATTTAACATGGATACATCATTATCATTTCCTAACATAAGTGAATAAATATCAGGGTATTATTTCGTTTCCATGTAATCTCTTCAAATATTAATAATGTTAAATTGTCAGCAGAGGCATGAAATTAATATAAGGAATGATTACAATAGGAGGTATAAGTAACGTTGGCAATGATTCGATCACAAGCGTGCGATTAGCTCAGTGTAAGTGTATTAGGCTACTGTTCTAGGGATTGTAGGTTCAAATCTTGGCGGCGATGCGACGCGTTTTTCAATAATTAATTGTAGTCAAGAAGAGAAGAATATAGGTATACGAAACAGTAAATAATAAATTGAACTGGAAAAACAAAAGTAAATAATAACGAAAACATTATTTTTTTCATTAAGAGATAACTGTAATCTTTTTATTACATAAAAAAATAGTTTTTATTTAAGAAAATTTTTTGTTGCATATAAAAAATATATTTTCTTTATTTAAAAAAAGAGTTGCAAAATTATTTTTTTAATTCTAACAACAAGAAATAACCAAAAAATTTCTTAAAATCAAAGAAATTGAGTCGATGTCAATAAGTAACAAATAAATAACAATTTCACCCATTTGTGATGTCACAGTGACAAATTTTGCATAAATGATATATATGCATTTCATCTCAATATATAATTGTTATATGTCAATCATATCGCCGTTTCATATTTAAATCATGTCACTGTTATGTAACTACTATAGGTAAAATGGGACGACAAATTTGAGAACATTCTCCACAAATTCACGTAACTTTTGACATCACTGTTACAATCAAAAAAATTAAGATTATGTATGAGTTACGAGTTTGAGATGTATTTGTGTTTACTGGGTAATAACGCTTAAGAATAGACTTTTCAGGTCAATTTAAGATGAAAATTCTAGTATCAGAATGTCGAGGCTTTAATAGTTTTGAATTATAAGCATTTAAAGTTAACGAATCATAACCGCCTAAAGGTCGTACCTTCAGATGTGATACAATAAAAAACCCAACCGCATTTGCCAAGCAACTTCTCTTGCACGTGAGAGCCTTGCTCCATATTGAGAACATAGACTGTCATTTGTGAGTTTTTGTACATTTTGTTATGTAGCTATTATTTACGCCGGTAAAGTTAATTTCACCAATCAGTCATATCTATTAAATGTAAATAGAATTTCGTTTTTAATATTCATCAATTTGGTTACATAATATAAACAGCATTTATTGGGAGAATGAGGCAACGCGGCGCAGCGGACAATATGGCGCATTGTTATTGTAACAATTTTGCATTAGACATTTTGAAAATTAATGTTATTTGATAATGCAATTATTTTCAACTAAGACATAAAAAATTTCAGAACATATAATATAAATAAGAAGGAGCATACAGCCATATATGAAAGATGTTTATCGCACAAGTCATATATTTAAAATAATTTTTGTTAAAATTTAATTTCAGAATAATTCATTTTTTTTATTTTTATCGACTAGAAGTTAGTTTGATACACTTTTTGTGTGACAATTGACTTTTTGTGTGAAAATTGACATTTTCGACTCACTTTTTCATGAAGAATATGTATGTGCCGTCCCGTGCGGATAATCTGGATCACCCTGTATATATATATTTTTTTTTTTTCGTTGCGCATCATTCGGATGGTATCGAACAATGATGTGCCGGGTGGTATACAATAACAATATAGCCTGTAAGTAATCAGCGAGACTTGGTTCCTGACGACTGTGTTTTGTTTCAAGTAAATATGGGAAAGATACGAGGCAAATAGAAAGAAGAAAATATCAGGACTGCTAGCGATGTTCAGAGAGAAAAAAGAGGAAAAAGTGACTTTTTTTTATTAAGAAGAATGTGACTAAAAAGTGACAAAAAGTGACCATAATTAAAAAAAATACATGGTAGTTATTATTATTATTTTAAATACATATATTATTTTAAATACTTAAAAAATACACATAAAAGAAAACAATTTAATATATATTCTGCAAAAAGGAAAGACTTTAACTTATTCTTTGGTGTAAATCACATTACAAAGGAACTTTTTACTTAAAGTAACTTAAGAACAATAAAATATGTATTTTATATGCTAGGTACGAAAAATCTAGTATATTCTAGAATATAATTCTAGGTCACTACTCTCAATTCGAACCTTTAAAAAAAAAACTAGTTATAAGAGTAGATTTATGTTTCTCTAGTTTTGTACGTAGTGGCTCAACCTCAGAATTGTCTAAATTTGATTTCATTATCTGAGCCCCTTGAAGCAATCCGTGAGCAATTTTCATTTCTTCAAAGTCATTTTTCTTTAGAGCATTTTGAAGCCTATTAATTGCCTCTTCGAGTAATTTTTCCCTAGTCTTTACATTTTCCTGTTTCACTTCCTCATATTCAGTCTGAAGTACAGAAATATTATTTCTCCTTTTTATTTGGTCTTTCATTAATTGTTCCTGCACTTTCTTTTCTTCCTTTTTCTGATCTTCTTTTCTTTTTTTTCAGTTTCCATTTTTCTTTGTTCTTCTAAATAGGCTTGTACCTACTGTGTGCTGAACGTTCCACTGTAATAAGCTGCTTCGTTACGAGAACTCGATCGCACTGAACCAAAAATGTACGTAAATACAATAAAAGTATTCATTGGTATTAATAAAAAATTCATTAAAATTGGTCCAATGAACAAT
>NW_017299903.1:597477-603021 GCF_001594075.2 Trachymyrmex cornetzi | reverse complement strand
TAAAATATTCATAATATCTATTAAAAGTTCATTATATCAATGAATTTAAAGTCAGTAAATGTCATTCATTGATATTATGAATAACATTTTTTTCAGTGCGGGCTTGTTATATTTTTTTTAGAGCATCTTTAATTATCATTCTGCCGTTGAGTGTCTTTATTGACATTGAGGCTCTTTCTTCTGTCAATTGATTATTAGAATCACTTAAACGTCTCTCTACGTCAACACTACCGTGTATGAGACTAAAACTGAAAGTTATACTAAAACTAGCTTTCACAATTTTCGTTATTAATGGAAACTTTGGCTCTCCCATTGAATCTTTTATATCAAATATCTTTTTCCAATAGTGATCTGTTCGCTCATGGGTAAAAATGGGCATATTTTCAAGCTGAAAAATAGACCATTCGTTTAAGAGATGAGACTCAGCAATCCCCAGTAGAAGGATTTGATTGATTTTTACGATACCAAAACTAATTTCAGGTTTCTTTAACTGATGAGGTTGAAGAAACCGAAAGTGTTTAGCTGTCTCAAATTTTAAAATAGATTTTGACAATAGATATTCAGCAGGTGCTTTGTAATGCTATTGAACATTATAGCGGAACTGTAACTCATCTCTTTCACTCAATTTCTTAAACACCTCATCAATTTTATCAGAGCATTTAATATCCTTTATAGAAAGCATATTTTCGATATCAAACGGATTTTTTAGTTTGTTAAATTGTTTAACTGTCTCAGGCTTACATATTTTATTCAGAATTATTGTAAATAAATTTCTAATTTCTTCATAAAGGATATGAATTAAAAGCTCTTGCTTTTGAAAAACTTTACAAAAGTTTTCGAACAGCTGAGCACTTTCGGATACAAATATAACTTCTGCTCTAAGGGTGCCTTTTCATGCGACACTGAAACGCTCGTTTTTTAGCGTCAAGAAATATCGAACCTATAACTTTTGTAATCTGTAGCGAGGAGACAATAGATATCTGCCGTGTATATTACTGTGTCAATTATTCTGGAATTTAAAGTTCAATATGTTTAATTATAAATATCACACATAGATGACAGAATGTGTAAATTTAATTCAAAAAGAAATTTCATATAATATCTTCTCATATTATATTAAATAAATATTCAAAGTATTATTTCATGTTTATTCATTTATCTCACTTTCTTCGCTTTACATGTTGGAATTTTAATAAACAAAATTTGCCAATTAAAAATACACAAAATCAATTTCATATTATAAGAATTGACCCGCCAACGCTGGAAAGTTGAATAGAAACGAACTTTTTAGCGTCAACCATAAAGAATTTTTCAAATCATTAACGATTTTTACAATTCTGCCGTTTTCGTTTAATTTCGTTGAAGATTTTTTTTGTCATTGTTTAAAAAAAAATGCAATAAAACCGGGTATTGTTCGATTACTCTTTCTGCGATTGGTCCCAAAGTTAATCACCGTGATGGCACATACTTAACAAATGCATGTATCGGAACATTCTTTTCGGCTTGAGTTTTTCGGTAATCTTCTTTTCGACTGGGATAATCATTAAAGACTCGCACCTTATGGCTTTTGTTATAAATAATATGTTATAAATAACCTAACCCAGTGAGAAATGATAATGGAATCGACATCGAATCGACATCAATTTCATTGTCATTTCTCACTGGGTAATGCCTCGGCACACCAGCGCGATGTTGTAACATTTTCAGTTTATAAATGTCAAAAAAGGGGAAAAGGTGACTAAATTTGAAAAAAGTAATTAAAAGTGACCTTTTAAAAAAAAAATGAAAAAAGTGGATAAAGTGGCTGCTGGTAATATGAGATTATATATCATATCTATTACATATTTGTAATAATTCTTATAATATTAAAGACCTTATTTTATTCTAGAAACGGAACAACAAATTATTATTCTGTTAACTTTATAGCACGATATTTGATATAAAATAAAATAAGATATTTTATAAATATAATACACTTTTTTATATTACAAATCACAAAATAAAATAATATGTTTATTTATATACTGATAGCAGCAATATCATTAACATGTTAAATGCCGCACGAATTTCAATTAAATTTGCAACATATGTCATGTTACAGAAGTAAAGCTATTTTAGAAATATTATCTCATTACCTCATTTAATTGGCTCTCTAATGATGACTCATATACCTCGGTAAATATTGGTTAATTATATTTTATACAGAGATACATTATAATGTTGGGTCACTGATAATCCCTGTAGCATTTAGAACGTCGAATCTTGTTTTATGTTCAACGTTTACTATTCCTGACACGTGGGATCTGACACCGCTATCTATATTCTAGAATATTCTTATGTGCAGAATGCGACTGCGTCCTACATTGTCTTACGCCTTACGACTTACATCTTTTTCCGCTTAAGACATCCGAAGTATGAAAATGGTAGTTGCGACCGCAGAATCTCCTCAAAATTCGGCACCGACGAGGGGGATCGTCGGAACAAACACGGTCTCTGCGATATCGATGATAAACGACTCGGATTAATATCGGAGAGCCGATGATCCGTCTCGTCACCACGTGTTTTGATATCACGCGCGCACATCAACACGCACAGATTCTCACCTTCTCCGACTGCACCGGACGTTTCAGTCGGAAACGCGTCTCCGCCGCCTGGTCCGTTTTCTCAGGCACTTGCACGCGCACTTGTTCCTCATTTGTTCAACACTTCCGGCACCATGCGCCACCCTCGTAATCACCGCCGTCGCCGCCGCCGTCGTCGTTGCCAGTTTTACGAGTCATTAAAAATACAATTTACTCGTGCTTACCGAAACGCGAGTCTCTTATTATTTTTGTTTTTATAATTTTTATTAATTACGTGTCGAATGAGATTATCATAAAATATTATTTAAAACAAACGCGAAGTTATATTAGAAGCTAAATATTTAGAAGATAATTGCGCTGGACGTTTAGGCTCTGTCGAGATATGTAAATAATCTATAAATAATTTATCTTTTTTCCAGACGGCTTAAACGATCTCATCTAGACGAAAAGGCAGTGGAACGAGTATTGGACACGTGCTCGAGGTATACCGGTAAGTAGGTTATCTTTTGTCCCAATAATAATAACGATAGCTCGTCTATTATGCCACCTGCTTTTCGGTTTCTTCACATCACAAAAAGATAACGGTTGCCTTGCTGGTCCGCTCGGTCGTTTTTTTCTTCGTTTCTTTGCGAAGTACCTTCGTAAAGCACAAAAGTTATCACCGATCGTGATTCTGTGGAAAACTTGATCGTCCAGGATTCGTCAATGGCTTTTCTCCACGTCGATCTGATTTTTATTATGTATAAATGCTATTTATCATTGCTTTCCATTTCAATCAGCGATCATTGTCTATGCAAGTTCTACGAGAGAGATAAAGATCCTTACAACCTCGAAATACTTGACGCGAGAGTGTCTCAGACCGATCAATGCGGAATGCAGAGCCGATTCGCCGGGCATGCACTCGATCGCTTCATATCAAATCGATATCGAGTTCGTGCAGATAACGTTTAATTCATTACATTAATGTTATCTCTATCACGTCGACGAGTCCCTTCCATGGATCAATAATACTGCATGATCATTTAGTTAATTTAGAATAATTCTGCGATCGCCGTCATTTGTTTGAGGCTAATTTTTTTTTATTCGCTGTTTATGAATCTCTCGTAATGCTTCGCAAGATTTCATTTTTTCCAGGTCTGCATTCGAATATAACAAAATATCGATAACCGAAATTTGCCAAGGCTCGTAAATTATTTTCTTTTTTTCTTCCCTTATCATAAAATTTCTTGCGATTACATTTAGGGCACACGTATTGTGCATGGATCCTCCGCTGTATGATTATATATATGCGTAATTATTCGATTGCGTATGTGCGTAGATCAAAATGGCAGTCGCAATCGAACAATGATTATAGATAACACAATCACCCTTTTATTTAAATACACAACTTGTTTAACAGGAAATCACATATACTTGATCACGGTTACTAAACTGCTCGTCTAATAGACAATTTTTGAAATCGTTTTCTTAAATACCAAATAAATAATCAAAATCACTAAGCATGGCTCGGTTTCACAACAGTCATATTTTAATGTCAAAATAATCGATGTCTCTTGCTTTCTCATATATATAGGTACATAAGTGCAAATTGGCCGCGATTGATAGATCAGTTCTGTTTGTTTTTCCTTTGAAAAATGGCAGTGATTCGTTAAATTCGGAAGCGGCAGTGTTTTGTGTGACAAAATAGTGTTCATGTTCATCACCGTGGTCTCTTCCGGTATCTTCTTTCGTTGGACTCGCGCGCTGTTTCGGGAACACGCGGCCCGTCGCGCATGCCCGACCCGGAAAGGATCCGCGTGTGACTTTGGCCGTGGTCGTCGAGCTTATTCGTGGGAAGAAGAAATCACGCGGCAGCGCGGCGGGCAAGGCAGGAGCTTTCGATCAGCGTGCTTAGATTCGCTGTTAATTGGCAGTGTTTCCGTTTTGAGATCGGAATGGCGGTGGGTCGGCGATAGCTGCAGTCACGTTGCTGGGGTGCGTCTGGACGACATCATACACCGTCGATTTAACGATGCGCAGGGGTATTAGTCCACACATCATAGTGGTTAGTCCACAATCTATAATCTAAATGCACATGGCGTATTGTTCTTTGAGTATTCGGTGAGGTTTACGTAAATGTGGTAGCAAAAGAGAAAGATCACGCAATAGAGGCTTAAGGGACGGAGAGAGAGAGAGAGAGAGAGAGAGAGAGAGAGAGAGAGAGAGAGAAAGAATCGCGGCGTTGAATATTCTTGCTCGATGGCACTTCCGGTTCGAGAGTTCGCGTACTTTCTCTCCGAGAGCGACGCGAGCGAACCAACCGCGACGCGACGCGAGTATTTTCCTACCGCGACTAACAATAAGTAGCAATCGATTCGTTCTCTATCTTGAATGAATGTCCAAAATTTGGTTGCGGTACCTGCGATGCAAAGAAGACACGGCGACGATTTCCGATTCGCTAATTAATTGTCGATGGATTTCGCTCATCGATCGAATAATCGACATTCGCGCATAGACCTGCAATGTCGCGTTCTCGCGCGGGAACCTCTCCGAGGATTCTCCTTTAATAATGAGCCTTGGGAGAAGTTAAAATACCGCGGGACGACGATCGCGTGTCGGGGGCAACATCCTCGTCCGCAGACGACAATTCTAGAAATGTCCGATTTCTCGCGCCTTTCCTCTCCAGCATCAGCGATTTAAACGCTTTTCCTTGCTTCAGGCTTCACCTCGTGCACCACCCCCTACTTGACCGACCTTCCGAATTGATGCGCGGTACTCCGTGACCTCCGTGGAAAAAGTGGAACAGGGGATTTGGCCGGGTCGGTGTGCGAACGTCACACTTGGGTGGTGCGCCGAAATCGAGCGGCAGGTTGTCGTAGGTCATGCACGCACGCACACGCACATGTATGTACACAGATGCATATATACATGCGGACGGATAAGACGTCTGCTTATACTGCCTCTAGCGGGACCAGCCGCTTCC
>NW_017299903.1:597093-597460 GCF_001594075.2 Trachymyrmex cornetzi | reverse complement strand
CTCTCTCTCTCTCTCTCTCTCTCTCTCTCTCTCTCTCTCTCTCTCTCTCTCTCTCTCTCTCTTCCTTTTCCTCTCGATACACGTGTACACGTGGGGATTCACACGGCGGGATCGAGCGTGCGCATGCCGCGGGGAGAGATGAGGGTGTCGCGGATCGAAATTTCACACGGTACCAATTGTTGTCACGTTGTCCGCACACATCACTAGATTCACCACCACCAGGATCCGTCTCGCTCTCGCGAGGTCCAGATTCTTTGGTGCGCTCCTCCAGTTTCTCGAGTTTCTTCGGTGCGATCCGACAGTCGTGCGCGTCTTCTTCGTCCTCGTCGTCGTCGAGCCGCGTGCATACGTCGTCGCGGGGATGACG
>NW_017299903.1:594188-596749 GCF_001594075.2 Trachymyrmex cornetzi | reverse complement strand
GAGCCGTAACTCTTGTATTATAACTCTCTATCTTTATCATACTCACACTATTCATGCGCGTCAGATGGAAAAGAGCGTCGCGATGCACTTGGGCGAGAAGAAATAATCGCGACATAAATATCTAATACACATCATCTTTCATCATAGATATACATTGTATATATTGGAGCACAAATGTTTTATGCTCCTAACTAAATACCCGGTACGTTCAGCGAACACAACAATTGAATCGAATGATGCTTGCTCCTATGGATATATTCTAGCTAGGTTTATCATGGATCTGTTCCAATCATGGATTTATTCCAGGCATAATTATTGAGCATTCGTGCATTCGTTATGCTGAACGCATCACCGAATATCATCGAATATATACGATGATAAAATATGGAATATTTCTTATATCATTAATTGTGTGTGAATATTCTATGCAATATTCAATTTTTCAAAAAATTTAAGTTAATAATAAGTTATTAAAGGGTTATTCATTATAGACCATTTTGAGAATCTATTGATTTTTCTAGTTATATTTCGTCTTCAGTTACAGTTTGTAATTTAGATTTTCTGAAGAACTTATCGATATTTGCAATTTAAACTCCATCTAAAAAAATACTATGTTTTAACTTTCGTGTCCTTCCCCTTTCGCAGTAATGCAGATGATGCTCCATTTTCACGGTCAGCTGACTGGCGCTCGCTCGATTATAGAGCCGTCCGATAAAACTGCGAGATATTTCAATAAAATACTTCGGATACCTCTCACAAATCAATCATAAAATAGGAAATAAAGATGAACTGCACAATCTCAATTATTTGGATTTAAAAATCGATTATATTAAATAGACGCAACTGTAAATCGAATGCGCTTTTCTACTATAGTACAATCGGGATGTAGATAATATAATTTTGTCTCCCGTCGACCTTCAAGACTAAAAGATAATCGATTAAATGATTGAATAATCGATTATGCCCATTTCTAAAAAATAAAATATGTTACATAAACTGGCCGTTGATAATTTTATTTATTTATTTAATAATAATTAATAATCTTAATAATAACTTTTACACATATGTGCGTTTGAATTTACACTCTTCTTAATAAATTTTGGCAATTTTTTTAAAAATAAATTTAGAACAACAACATGACATTTATCCACAAATGATTAAAAATATTTATTTTTATTGTATGTAATATAAAGAACATCATTTTATTTAACGTATTTAAATGCCCTCATGATTCATAGTATTAAAACTTTATTCGATATTTTGATGTCAGTAATTCCGTGTGTGAAATGCATTTCTGTGTGCATGTGCATATTCCATCTATCGTCAATAAAATTTTTATGATGCTTATCTTATTTTTATATCTTTTATATAAGTTATTACTGCTTATTAAAGAATTTTCGATTGAGATTTTAATTTTATAAAAGACTGTTCTGCCGTATATTTCTCAAACTCATCTATTTTGCAATGAATAAGTTTATAACAGTATTTTAATAATTATAAAACAAAACGAATTTTTAAGATTATTAAAATTAATCTTATTTCATATACTTTTTATGCCATTTATTATTTACGTATTAACAATAGAACAAGGAATAAGTTATGTTTAGGACGTTTGGAGAGTACAAATGCTTTCTTGCGACCCTTTGATTTGTGCTTAAAATTTCTTTACCAATTCATCTCTTGTCAATGGGCATAAAGGATTTAAAAAAAGAACTTAGCCGTTGTATTTGAAAGAGAAAGCCACATGTTCGTGCGGAGTAATATACCCACCCATGACAACTGTTTTGTATACTGTTCTCGTTATTCTTTTACGGTCTATGTCACGATGTTTGATAACCGAAAAACTTTCACTGTCCGAATTACGTTTTACCCGTGGCCACGATCGTCATATGATTTTCTCGCAACTCTCTTGTGTTACCAAACACAATGTTTCTTGATCTTGATCTTTCCGATCAATGCGTTGCGCAAGAGCCATTGAAATTATATTTGCTCAAAAACAATCCATCGAGATTTCACCTCCGCATATTGTGCATGCGCATTTTGGATGTGCTTTACGTAGTGTAGAGATCGGGGCTGGTTGTCATCAAAATGGGATTGATTGTCAAATGCTTATAACTCAAACAGGACATGGCAGAAAATTCTCTTTTTTTTGACTGTAAATTGCTGACATAATATTAATTATGCTCCTTAAAGTCTCGTCCGGATGGGAATAACTATGTAGTCGTGCTCTGCACGCGCTCTGACAACAGTTCAAAAAACAATCAATTGGCGCCACCGCCAATAGCAAAAACGCGCGATTCGGGTGGCGCCTATATCTACTGCCGCCATCTTCCGCGGCCGTCTTCCATGGCACCGGCGACGCCATGTTCATTGCGTTCTGTTCGCTCTTAGTAACAACAACGTGTCATGCCGTACAAAGGCAAGAAGAAAAGTAAATCCCGCGTCCGGTTGCGGGACCGGTGAAATCGCTCGCAGGGTCGTCAGCGACTTCGTTCGCCGAGTTTTTCGTGTGATAGTTTGCTCAATAGCTCATGGATCAGCCCACGAGACGGACGGTCGCG
>NW_017299903.1:573743-594155 GCF_001594075.2 Trachymyrmex cornetzi | reverse complement strand
GTGCCAGAGATAATTTTCTCGAGCTTCTCGATCACATGCGTGACCTGCTCGTACATAATCAATCTGCCAGGCGAGAGGTTAGTTTGGCCGCGGACGAGCTTCAACGGCAATGCTCGTAGACGGCTTCCCACCAGCCTTCGAGCCGAGTACTGAAGAACCGACGGCCCCCCAGAGGGGCCGGGGCGTCGAACCAGGTATGATCTCTTGTCGACCCAGACTTTGTGGCAGGAATTTCTGGCAAAGAGAGATCGTAACCGACGGCTTCTTCACACTCATTAATATATGCCCCTTTTTTTGGGCCAGACACAGAAGGCAGAGAGGATGATTTTGCCCCTCTACAAGGTACGTCTAGCGCCGATCTGTCCGCTATAGGGCCATTAAACCAGCAAAACTCGAACCTTGCCGTAGAGACTCAATGCCTAACCTCCGAGCTGTTCAGAGAATTTCAAGCGCCTCATCCATTTGGAACTCCGCGTTACTAGACCCGATCCAGACGGAGTTACGAAGCGGATTGGCCGAGGACACCAGAACAGCTAGCAAAATATAAGGTTAGTAAGAACCTTCAGGGCCTGACCCCACCAAAACTCAATAAAGTATTTTTGGCTGCGCTCACCCCCCAGGTTATTAGGCGAGACGAGTAGCAGGTGTTATCGCAAGCTCAAGTGGGCGCTTGTCCCAATGCTTTCGAGGCTGGCATTTCTCGTTTACTCAGTTCCAGAGTGAGGAAGCGAAAGCAGCGTTACCATATTTTGCCAAAGGCATCCATTTGCTTGCAGACCACCAATATCATCTCTCTCTTTAGCTAGGAGGACTTTTACAAAGCCCACTTTAAATATCGTGGGCAAGAACGTGGATAATTCCACAACCCTAGCATACATCAACAGATTCGGCATCTATAAAATTTCCCAACCTCTCAGCCATCTCGGCCGAAATTTGGCATTGGTGCGAAAAGCGCAATATCTTTCTTTTCGCCTCTGATATACCGTCTTTTCAGCACCTATCGACGATTTCCTGTTTGGACATGATTCTATTGAAGCTCTTGAGACGGCGTAGACTTGCCAAAAGGCAGGCTGTGAAGTGTCAAAATCATCAGCGTAGGTGGGGAAGAAAACGCTTCAACCAATCCCTCAGGCCGCTCAGCTGTGTATCCAACTGCGCCTATCCAGGCCACGCCATTCGGAAAACAGGAGGCCTCCTGTCCGATCCACAGCGGCTCGTTGGACGGGAGCAGTCTATCACAGCAGCCGCAACCACCGCTCCCACTCCCGGTCACGATCCAGATACCTCCGCTAAGACAAGTAAGAATCGCAGGCGGGTTAGTAGATTTTTTAGATCAATGGGTGGCTATTACCTCAAACCCCTTGGTCCTAGAGGTTATACAGGGTTATCACATTCCCTTGACTTCTGAGCCTCCAGCAAGACCAGCCTGCCCAGAACCGTCTCTTAGCCATTCTGACAGCCTTTGGCGTGATAGGGAGATCGAGCGCCTTCTTCTCAAGGGCGCCATCGTTCCGGTCGAGCCTTGCGAGGAGCAATTCTTATCTACATTCTTTCTCATCGATAAAGCCTCTGGTAGTAAGCGCTTTATCTTAAACTTAAGCGGCTTAAACAGATACATTGACCCGCCTCACTTCAAATTAGAAGATTGGCGGACGGTCATTCGCTTGATGCTCCCCGGAACTTACATGGCTACCCTTGATTTAGAGGATGCCTACTTATCGACTGCTATTTCCAGGAATCATCGGAGGTTTCTTTGTTTTCAGTGGCGTCAACGAACCTTTGAGTTTACCGCACTGCACTTTGGCCTCTCTTTCAGCACCGTTTATTTTTACGAAGATCCTTAGGCAGGTCGCCGCATACCTGCGTAATAAGGACTATCAATCTGTTATCTACCTGGACGATTTTCTCCTATTAGGATCTTCCCTGGTCGAATGCCAGGCAAATGTCATCGCGACACTGGATCTTCTCCAGTCCCTGGGTTTCTCTATTAATTTTCTCAAATCACGCCTGGATCCATCAACCACTTGTATGTACTTGGGTTTTAACATTGACTCCGTAAAGCAGTCGATTTCAATTCCTCCTCAGAGACGTGAAAATCTGAGGGGACTTACAACCAGGATGGCCCGTCGGAAAAAATGTTAAGACTCTTCGCGAACTTTATCGGTTCGTTTATTTCTATTTTCCCAGCGGTGCAATATGGCCTTTTTATATACCAAATCCTTCGAAAGGGAGAAATTGCTAGTACTGACTAAAAACAACGAAAATTTCTCGGTCGTAATGGAAATCTCAGCACATTTCGGACCGGATTTCGAATGGTGGAGCAGCATTTTTTCGGATCATAACCAATCCAATAAGATACAATCTTCAGGCTTTGTTCGCGAAATTTTCTCAGACGCCTCTTTGAACGGTTGGGGCGCTGCATGGGAGACGAATCATACCCACGGAAGGTAGTCTGACAAAGATCGGTCCCTTCATCTAAACGCCTTGGAACTTATGGCAGCCTTCAATAGTCTTCGCTGCTTTGCAGCGGATCTTCGAGATTGTAATAGAATAATATAGCAGACGCCGAATCTAGAATTGCAGATCCGGATACGGGAATGGTCCCTCTCCGAGGAATTCCGTAGGATTTGGGAAACCTTTGGCCCATTTGAAATAGACCTTTTTGCATCTCTAAATAATAATAAATGTGAGGTCTATATTTCATGGTTTCCGGATCCGGAATCGATCGCCATGATGTATTTACCATTTCATGGAGTAACTTAGAATTCTACGCTTTTCCACCCTTTATCTTTCTGCCTCGAGTCCTAAGAAAAATAATCGACGACGAGGCAACGGGCACGGTCGTAATATCATGATGGCCCTCGCAGCCCTGGTTCCCGTTGTTTCACCATCTCTTGCTGTCAGAAACACTGATCCGCTCAGCTGATCTTTCACTACTCTCGTTTCCTTTCAGGAGCCAGCACCCGGCCTGGAGGACGCTTTCTCTGGGGGTCGCGAAATTATCAGGGAGGCCTTCAGACTTTGCTTAGTCCCTTCAGAGGCCATCCCAGCTCTAATCGCTTCACTGGCTGATTCCACTATTAAGCAGTACATTTACCCCCTCAAATCCTGCTGGAAATTTTGCTGTTAACGCTGTCTGCCTCTCTTCTCTCCCTCTGCATCCCAGATGCTGGAGTTTCTCGCACAGGAGCTACATAATACAATTCATCTCTGTATACAATGAGATCAGCAATTGCTCTGATCTCCTACAAGGAGATCGGTAACGATCCCCTTGCTCGACGTTTTTGTAAAGGAGTGGCGGCGCTCAAGTCTCCGCGCCCACGATATGATTTTATATGGGACCCTGCTCCAGTAATAGCGAAACTCACCTCTATATACCCTTATGAGTGCGTCCTCCTCAGGTCGGATCACTATTAAATTAGCACTTTTATTAGCACTTAGAACGGGACAACGGGCTCAGACTCTCGCCTCTATTAGACTGTTTCAGATCTCGACAAACGAGAAATTAATAATTCGCTGTCCGGATCGGACGAAAACTTCCGCTCCAGGACGTTACCAGCCCTTCCTCGGTTTTTCGCGCTTCTTAGAGCATGAGGATCTATGTATAGTGCATCTCACGGGACATTACATTGAGAGAACCAAGTGACTGCGTCCATCCTCTTGCGACTTCTTATTCATCTCTCTATCCAAGCCTTTCCGAGCAGTCACAGCTCAAATCCTCGGTTGGTGGATAAAACAAGAACTGCGAGAATCTGAAATTGACACCAAAACCTTCTCGGCACACAGCACCACACATGCCTCAACATCTAGAGCAGCACAAAGAGGAGTTGCCTCAAACCTGATCAAGCGTGCGGCAGGTTGGACAGGGGAACCCAGGATATTCGCCAATTTCTATAGCAGACCTATTATCAACCTCGAGGATTATAGTAATGCAATACTTCTAACATGAGGGAATCCTCCGCCGGCATTGCCATCCTCCTTCAGGGACTTCACCTCCAACAAAGTAAGATGAACGACCCACCTTTACAAGGAGATCAATATAATTTTACCATCTATCTTTACTGTGCTCTTGGTATACTTTGTGTTTTTTATACAGATATATTCCCATCTTAAGGGAAATCATCTTCTGGTGAACAAGCTCACAGTTTATCTCTTTTACAAATATTAGGTACAATAATCGCCAAATCGCGCCTTTGAACATCTACATAGTTATTCCCATCCGGACGAAACCTTAAGGGGCATAATTGATAGATTGAACGAACTTACCTGTGAAGTTCGATCCTAATTATGCCCCTGGTCTCGCCTGGATGGGACAAAACCCACCTCCTCATTGCTTGCTTTTATTAGCGTTATCCTAATCTGGTGTTTATCTTCGCTCCCATTTCTAGTGATTTGTCTCAGAGACTTTAAACTTATGAACATGGCGTCGCCGGTGCCGTGGAAGACGGCCCCGGAAGATGGCGGCAGTAGACATGGGCGCCACCCGAATCGCGCGGTTTTGCTATTGGCGGTGGCGCCAATTGATTGCTTTTTGAACACTGTTATCAGAGCGCGTACAGAGCACGAGTACATAGTTATTCCCATCCGAACGAGACCAGGGGCATAATTAGGATCGAACAGTTCGTTCAATCTATCAATTTGTTGTGTAAAATGATTTGCACCATTGTATTATATATATTATTTATAACGACTTTTAGGAAATGAAGTTACTGAGATTTTTAAGAAAATGAAGTGGCTGCAATTTTTCTTATCACTAATTTTGTTGTCTGACAAGTCTTTGGCATTATCGTGATATCCCTGTATTCATAGAAAATGACATGTGTCTTAGAAAATCTTTGCTACAATTAATCATTATCCCGACAAAGTTTGTAAATACAATCTCTTTTATTAAAAATGTGGGGTAGATTGACCAAAATGAGACAAGGTTAGGTGACAATTAATTTTAATATCTTTAGAGAACACACTTTTAGAGAATATATTTACAAATATATTTCATATAGGTATATCTGTTTTTTCATTTGTCACATAGAAACTACAGAAACAAATCACGTATATAGTTATTTTTTGTTTAAAATAATTATTTTATTTGTATTAATACCATAATCACTATCATTTCTTAAAATATAGAATTGATATTAAAATAAAAATAGTATTTTTTATATGTGTAGTCCATAACAAATATGCTACTGCCAATCTTAGAATGTGTGACAATCAACTCAAAACACAGGGTTGTCACATTTTCGCAAAATTATTTAAAATTAAATAACTTATTTTTATGATATTATGAATTCACGAGCAATATTTTTTTTAATATCTAAAGAATGTAGATATATTATAACATACATAATATTTCAAAATCAAGCATCCACTTTTTTTTTTAAATCACTAATCAGAAACTATGACAACCGGCCCCGGTCTCCCCTGGTGATATCCGTTTGCGATCGTCTTTATGAAACGAAGTCGTGGTCTAGAATAGAACAGATCGACACAGAATAACGTACAAAATGCGAAACACGTACATAGAGCTAGATATATCACTGTAACGATGATAATATTTCATTTTGCGAATATTTTACGTCTATTAAGCTGGCACAGCCACTTCAGCACAATCAAACGCGACCTATACCACATTTTTTTGCTGTTTTTTTGCTAATTTTGTGCTCTATTCCCGATTTTTTTACTCCAGCCGATTCGCTAAAACCCATGGCTGTGCTAGCTTAAGACTAAAGTTAGCACTGCCACAAAGAAAAAAAATAGCAAATGAAAAATCAAGTACATATTCTTGAAGGGCTATTTTTTTGCTAATTTTTGCTCTATTCCCGATTTTTTTGCTAATTGTTTAAGTCGAAAAATTCGATCAAGAGTGTGCTGGCTCGCGTACAAGAGTAAAGTACCTTAAAACAATCAATTGCTGACCTCATTTTGGTCTCAAACTGTTTGTAGAATTAATTGCTCTAAGAATATCGCAAATCGGAATTTTTTGCTCACTGTTTAAGTCGAAAAATTCGAGCCAGCACAGCCACACTCTTGGTCAAATTTTTCGACTTAAACAGTGAGCAAAAAATTCCGATTTGCGATATTCTTAGAGCAATTAAAAAATTAACAAAAGAATAGCAAAAAAATGTGATATAGGTCGCGTTTGATTGTGCTGAAGTGGCTGTGCCAGCTTAAGGCGATGCTAAAGCCCCCCTGTTTTACCACATTCCTATTCGGTGGGATTTCTCCGTATTGGATGTACGGATTGCAAAAGTATTATTACTTAAATTATAGTACGCACACAGAGGATGTTTGCTACACTGGATTTTATGAGAAAATCGAAAAAAAATTATAAAATTTACTTATTTTTGGCTCGCACAGCTGTCACCTCGGATATATATTTGCTTGATATAAGAGTTTAGAGTCCATATCTTGAAAATAAGCGGGCAGCAAACATCACATTATTGAAACGAACGATACCGAATTTGTAGAACTAAGATTGAAAGTCTAGAAAAGATATATTCCCACCGAATAAGAAATACGTGTATACAGATGCTTTGCGGAGACTGGGACTGTCAACAGAGCCGAAATTCCGTGTAGTAGTAGTTGCGCGGTCTTGCGATAGATGGTGCTGGCATATGTTAGATAAGAACAGATGTATGCGTTTGAGTAAGACAGAATGATATATATTATATAATATAATGTAAAAACTAAATCAAAGATGTCGCCACTATTATCGAAATTGGAATTAAAAAAGTCTGTACTATCGACCTTGATTGAGTTGGATAATCGGTTTAGCATCCCCTTAATAGACGTAAATATTTTCCTAAGAAGAATTTTTCTAAAATAGGATAACGGTGTATCTAGTGAGAGCTTTAACATATTAGAAATACACATATCATAATATGTAAAAACCTATTTAGAATTTAGGAATAGACTTTTTGATAAATTTGAAATTTATTTAATCAACAGGGAAATTAATTTAAACATTTAAAATATGCGTCGCTATATTAATCCGGTTATGAGAAAAATGATACATTAATGTATCTTATATTTTTACATAACCCCTTAGAATATTCATAATAATGTGAAAATTGAATTGTAAAAATCTTTCATTAATTTGCTATTTCAATAATAAACATTGAGAAATCTTTTGTGAATGTATTATAATTACAAAAATTAAATTATCAAGAGGTAGCATGTATTATATTTGTCATAATTACATTCTGTTTTCTAATTATTTGCAGTTGCTACCTGTAATTATTCTCTTAGCTACAAATATAGATATTTCGAAAAGATAATAGTATCGATTAATTCTGTTAATATATCTCGATCTTGTATAATGAAAATTCCATAATGGCATTGATCTCGCGAAGATCAACTAATGATAAATCAGTTAACCGCGTTAAGGGGGAACACCAGGGTGACGGCTGAAAAAAAGGCTATTATCGTGAATTTTTTTTTGAAAACTAATAGCTTACATGAATTATTGTCTTTATATATTCGAAGTACATAAATTTACGAAATTATTTTAAAAAATTCATTGAATAATATTAATATTTATAGCCTCAGTGCTCATTGATGTGTACCTCGTCTGAAAAAAATGGGTCCACGGGCGCTCGTGCTGCGTCTGAACGGGAGCTCCAAAATAAATTTTTTTTTCTTTATTTTAAAGTACGAGTGTAGTTTCAGTTGCACGTACGGATTTTTTGATAAAATAATTTTAGACAAAATGACGCTGTTTTAAAGAAAGAGGTCGCAATTTTGCGATAAAAAATCGTTACTTTTTTAATTGTTTTTCAAAAACTAATAATGCGATTGAAAAATTTGTACGTGAAACTGAAGACAATTTCGTTGTAAACATTTTGTCCAAAATTCAAGTCATTCGGATAAAAATTGGCCGAGATATGTGAGCGCCCAGTTACGAAAACGTGGTTTCGAGTTTAAAACGTGTTTAAAGTTTTACAACCAATTAGTTTATATAAAACGATAAAATTTCGTATCGTTCGTTAACGGTCGTCTCAAGAATATATACACTATATACAACAAAGACTCAAGCACATAGGCAACAAAAGAATACCGGTAAAACTGCCTACAAGCAGATCAAAGGGACTGCTGAACGTTTTCAGGTAGCGCGCGACATCTGACCACGCTCTACTCTATCACATATTTACTATTGTTCCGTTAGGAATTTCAACATTATATTATAGGGACATATTTTTACGGCATATTATGCGTATAGCCGAGTTCTATATACTCGGCTATACGCATAATACGCCGTCGTAAAAAAAGAAGAAATAATCCACGCGACAGTAAAATTCGTCATCGGTCAGGACGAGATTTACGATCGAATATTCTTTTTTCTCAAGAACGAGTGGCGTATGTGTAGTCTTCTGCGAAATGAAATCGAGTCCTTGCCTTCGCGTTTTCCACGGAGGACAGTTCTGCCGATATATCCTGCCACGAAATACTTGACGAGAAGACCGGCTCCTAAGATAACTCCTTGAAGCCCTCTCGTAAAACTGCAAAAATCCTAGGCGATACTGCCCTGACCTCAAAAAATACTAGGCACTTTTCTCTTTCTTTCTCGCTCTATAATTGCCGTAATTACGCTCGCTCATAGATAAGTCTGTCGAGGCGATTGTTACAGAGTTAGGTCGAATACAGGCGAAAATTTATTTTTATACATATATTATTTAATATGACTTACGTCTGAAAGATGATTTTATCTACAGAGTGATGCATGAAATGTCATATCATTAAATTATCTAATTTTCAGACTTTGATAATTAATTCTGTACCAGTTCTATATCAATTTTGTCAGAAATAGTGTGTTATAAATCAAATGATATGACATGCGCTACCCTGTATATATTCCCTAAGCATATGAATTGGAAAAATTTGTTTTGACAGTTATAACTTTAACATTAAATCACATTTATTTTTCTTCATATTTTGTTATTCTATTTTATATTACATATTATCATTTAATTACATATTTATAATTAAATTACGTCCCAGATAGACAGATGTACATAAATTTTACTGCAACTTTACGTTGTATTCGATTATTAAATGCGTAATAGATGAGCCGATTGTGATTCCAAATATTGTAGTCGTATTTAGTAAATTAAAAAACGAAATACCATGACGCAAATATGATGTAAATATGAGAAACAAAAATCTGATTCTTAATGACTCATATTTACATCATATTTGCATCATGATATTTCGTTTACTAAATGTTGCTGCAATATTTCGAATCACAATAGGCTCATCTATGAAGCATTGGATGATTCTAAGATAAACGTGAAGTTGCTGTAAAGTATATGTACATTTGTCTACTGGGAATATTTGAACGAAAAAAAATTTAATTATAATTTAATTTGTTTTATTTTCAGAATATATATTTATTAATTAAGTTTATTAATTATTTTGATGTATATACGAATTCTTATAATTATATAACGCAATTATAAATATTCTTGAAAACGCATGGAGTATCAACGGGATTTGAACCTAAGATCTTTGGGGTGGTAGCCTACCTATGCTAACGTTGAGCTAATCGCACGCTTGCTGAATACTTAAATTTGGCATATATTGGATTTTGTCAAAAATTAATATTACCATAGTAAAAGTTAAGCCGGAATTATGTTGTGAGGGTCCATACGAAAATTCAAGACATAGTAAAGTGTAATTTAAAATTATATTAAAACTTAATATAAAATTTTCTCCGTGTAACATCTATCACTGTCATCGTTTCGTTCCGAGAAGACATACCGTTCTTCTCTCTTCATCACAGGAAGTGTGTCAGTCACTCGGTTCCGCTATTAGTGGTAGCATTTGTATTAGGCGGGAGAAAGTACAAATTATGTGCTCTTAAAATCCCTAATGAACCTCTTTTTCGTCCTCATTAAACAGTCGCGATGGTACATAACCGCGGACATTGTCTCGAGATTACGTTCGGGATTATTCAACTTTCTTGTTTTAACCGTTAGCTACTGTACAAAATCTGATTGTAGTGTGAATATATCGTAAAGCAGCGTGGATATATTGGATTATACCAGAAAGAATGTACAATTTGATCTCGATAATAAACTCGAGCCGAACTCGCAAGAATTTCGGTAAATATTTGTTACGCTGCTGGACAAAAAAACAATGAAAGTTAGCCGAAATACTCGCGGCTCGAGATTCAGCTCGAGTTTCGGCTCGATAGTCTGGATACTCTGGACGAATCCTTAGAAGGAAAGAATTAGGATCTAAACGAAATAATATAATTTAAGCCACATTCAATTTTATATATAATAAAATAAATTAATTGATTTAATTTAAATTAACGCAGAAGTTAATGTAGAATAAGGTTTGTATATTTTAACAGTGCCATCAACGTATAATAATAAATTCCGGGTGTATTTATCGATTATCGCCGCGTGATTATATCACCATAAGAATATTGATGATAGCGGAAGTAGAAGAAAGTTCGACCGATCAAACTGAAAAGGTTCGTCCGATCAGACCGTGCGACACTCGTTTCGTGGGAAGACAGAGCTCTGGTATATACACGGGCGTTTCACTCTCGACGAGCCGTTTGGATAACGGGCCTCTTCACTTCGCTGGCAGCGGCGGTGGCGGAGGCACCACAGCGAGAAAGAAGGGAAAGTAGTTCTGTAAGTCAGTGGGGCTTGCGGTACCCTCCACACGGACATCCAACGGTTTTAAAGTCATGGACTCGGGCCTGCCGCGATCGACCGAGTAATCCCTCGTCGCGTGCAACGGTAATTTGGAGGAACCGCTTTTCCGAACGTATTTTCGAACAATAGAAAAATTGGTTTTTCTGGATCACTTTAATGTCCGTTTTGTTAACTTTAACCTCGGTTCAACTTACTCTACTTCATCCTTTTCTAACTCTAAGTAGAGAAAAAGATGAAGAGGTTTCGTGACGATTATATCACCATTACTTGACTGCAAATACTAAGATAAAAAAAACTAAGATAATTTAAATAAGAATATTCGCGTTTGCGAAATTGCGAGAGAACATGAATATTGGAGACTTGCTCAGCTGTTCGTAATGTTCGGAGTATAAAAAAAAGGACAACACGGAGACAAGCACGAGATAAATGCATGCAAAATAGGTAAACCAGCGAATAACCAAATAAAAAAAATAACGATTAATATTTCTAAACGGCATTTAATTTAATATACATTACTATTAAATAATTCGATATTGCAGTATAAAATATAACACGCACTGTAATTTAACATTAAAAAATATGGGATATAGCCACTGTATCTTGCACAGGCAAGAAAATAAATCGTTGTAAATCTTTAAGTCGAAACTTTCTCGAACAATCGAAAATAAACAATTTTCTCTAAGAGTGACATCAGGAAGGTAATCGCAAGATGAGAGTGATACCAATTGTCCGCCGGTTCTTGTCACACGCAATTGACGTGTAATGTAATGCGCAAGCAATAAAGATTTCATACTCGTACATAAATACTAATATATGAATACTCGTTGATACCGCTCATCATTCGTGACCACTATTTAATCCGATCCTTTAAACATCAAAAGTTAGTTAAACCAAGATTAAAATTGAACATTGGTAGAAACGGGTACAAATCTGCATAAATAAAAAATATTTAAAAACTTGTTGATTATTACGGAATATTAAAAGCTTTTTTTATAATTTGTAACTATTATTAGATTATGTTTTTTCGAAAATGAGGCACAAAAATATTATGCATATATATAATATATACTTATTATTCGTTATAAATATGAATTTAAGGAATTTGAGTATTAAAGGAGATATTTTTTCCGAATTTTTTAAAATAAAAATTGAACATTTCTTTATTTACACATAGTCAAGCACTGTGCCAAAAGAAACGAATTTTTGGATGAAAGTAGTTTAAATTATTTTTTTATATCAGATTGCGCATATATGTATAATACTTAAAGAATCTTGATCCACATGATATAATAAGATTTAATAAATATTTCTAATATTCATTGTTATATGGAAAAATGTCACTTTAATAATAAGTTTTGTTCACTTATAAACGTACACTGAAAAAAATACATGTAATTTTACATGGAAATTACATGTTTATGGCTGAAAAATTATTTAAATTACATAAATATAATTGGAAATTTATTGGAAATTATAAATTTCCAATTATATTTAGGTAATTTTCCGGTCCTAGACATGTAATTTCTATGTAAAATTACATGCATTTTTTTCATTGTAGCTGTATATCCGTTACTGTATAGATTACGCGTATACGTAATCAGATAATCAAGCAACGAGACTAAGGAAGGCGTGAGAAAATGCATATCGATCGCAGCGCGTCGCATGTACATTTTCAAAGATCACTTTTCTAATAAGGCAAACAATAAAATACATGAAGCAATCGTCGTCATTGGAATATTTTAATTACATTTATAGAAATATATAATTGTCCAAATTTTTTGTCAACATTAAAAATGACCTCATGTGAGGTTGAAACGTCTATCTTTTGTAAATTTAAATTTTGTTATTAAGTTTTGTTATTAATTTTATTGTTTTTCAATTTATGTTCATATATCTGATTTTTATTTCTTAAATTTGCTAATAAATATAATATATTGTGTGTGTGTGGCTCGTAGCTTCTGTTTATATATTTGATTTATAATTTGCCGTAATGCATGATTGAGGCAAGGCAGCCGGATTAGCCTTATAATCAAATTAGAAATATGATACGATCAAAATTTAATATCTCGAACGAACATTGGTAATAATTAAAATAAAATATTCGTAATTAAGTGTCTCCTTCGAAAGATACTTAATTTCGTTTTCATACGTATTTTTTAATTATGTATCTTATGAATTAGCGAGTTGAAATTAATTATCGAAGTCAATTGTTGAAGGTATTGATTTGACGATACCATGTTGTTTCGTATACTAATCGATAGGTTAAACTAATAATTGAACAACTATATGTATATCGCACTGTTAAATTAAAAAGGTCAAATTTAAACAAATTCCATGAGTTAAATAATATTTCGTTATTTTTAACCTATACATGTGTCAAAACGTACTACTTTGACACAAAACACATAGTTAAAAAAACAACTACATTTAATCAACCCAATTTCTGTGGTTGAATTACTTAATTTGAAAGTATCACTGTGTCGAAAAGAAGGACACACTGGTATAATCTCTCACCGCGGCGCGGCGCTGATTACACATGGATGTAGTTCCTCTTTGTTATGCTATTATTGGTAATAAACACAAACTGCAGTGAAAGAAATACCGCTAAATAAACGCGTTGTACGTTTAATCGTAAGTGAAGTGCTATTTGTGATAATAATTTCTAGTAAATAGAAGAAGAGAGAAAAGAAGAAGGGGGGGAAATATTGTTTTCCTTTATAGAGAGTAAGTAAAAATAAGTTTTCTTTATTGCGAACGAAAACAACATGAAACGATATATTAGTTGCTTTCCATTTGCACACAAGTGAAACTGAGTCTGAAGTGAGCTGAGTATTTCATACTCAGATTAATGACGTCATTATTTGCTTAGTTTGGTAAAAAGTTATTATAGACAACACACAGGTTCGAACCTCACTTTTAAAGTGAGTTTACGAGACTAACTAAAGCACACGGTCTCGATCTTATGCAGATGTAAAAACTCAATTAAATCTCACTTGTCAGAATATGAAAGGAACGCGCATTCAACTGAGTTATGACGTCACAAGTGAGAATTTTCTGAGAATCGGTGTAAATGGAAAGCAACTAATATGTCCAAAATGCGGACATATAAGACGTCTTAAAGACATCGTTAAGATGTCTTATAACATAATGTCTAAAAAATATTTTTAATGATGTCTTTAAGACGTCTTATGTCCGCATTTGGACATATAACAGACATCGCTTGTTTTATAATGACGTTTACAGAAGCACGTTACATGATACTGAAACTATAAAATAATATAATTACTGTAACTCGACGAAACGCGAACGCTACAGGAAAACGAAACTGCGCGTCGTGTGACGTCAAGTCGACGGTAGGAGAAATCGGTGCTTCCGCCTGCATTAGTGGTCTTTTCCAACGAAGCTAATTTCAGATTCTACCTTTCACGCAACCGGACAGAGCGACAATTATTTTAAGATTATCATACGTAACCGACGCGACATGTCGGCAACATGTCGGATTAGTTATCGGCGTGGAGTTAGAACCTGATGTTTACGTATGTCGCTTATAATAAGTCAAAGTTATACATTCGTTATTGCGAAATACATTAGAGTACACGTATGCACTTGTGCATATGCGAATTGGTAATTTAAATAAAGAAAGTACAACTCTTTCCAGATTTACTTAGGGTAAGTCCGAGAGAGATGGGGCTAATTTTTTAAAATGGTTATTATTGCTTCTCAATGATAATAGTAAAAAAAAATAAAAATACATATATATTGTTCAAAAACCCTAGGACATAACCACGTAGGTTATTTGAATGAAATACGAAATAATAACGTTTAAAGAAAAGATAATTTTGGGCGTGTCTACCTTGGCGGTTACGCTGCACCCTGAGGATGAGACGCTGCGTATTATTAAATGGCACGAAACTATATTTTTTAATGATTTTATTATGAGGAACATATAATTGGGTACAATTTATAATTTAAAAATATTTAGAAACCAGCAACATACAATTGTTTTATGTGACCGACCAACTTTCTTTCCCGGGCTTTCATTTTCTGGGCTAAGGAAACCTGAAATACCAAACATATTTGGTAAAAATTGGCTCCGTTTTTACCAAAGAGCATTATTAAAAATTTTTTTAATACAAGACAGAGAAATGATTACAGGTAGGTCCATGCGCGGACTGTTCAAAATTTCCCGATTTTATTCTCCTTGCTATCGTACGAGCAGGCACTCCATAACATCGTTCCTCTCTGATTGATATATTTCCTGCCTCGATCTGGGCAATTGCTTCTTGAAATCTCGTATGGTCTCACAATCCTCGAGGCTTCACGCCTTTCTTGCGTTTATAAAAAGTTGGTATCGTTTTCCCCTTAATATAACGTCTGAATTTTTCCGTATCTCCTTCAGTTTCTCATAAAATCAACTGTATCGATTAAAATGAGACACCCTGTATAAATATACATGCTTATGTGTATGTGTGTGTATCATAATTTATTTAATAATTTTTTAAATATTTATTTATTTATTTTGCAAATATTTGAACACGCAATAACATTTTAAAATACGCAACTCTACCGATTTATTGGGTATAGGCGCCGTATTTCATATTTTCGTAACGGCAACAATAAGTAGATAGGTAAATAATCCAAATACCTTCTCCAACATCATTATGCTTATTATTACAGCACGGTCACAGAAATATATCAAACGTTGGCATATCATTAACGAGACTTCAAAGGAAATATTTGGACATAGTTTAGATAACTTACCGCCGATAAATGTTGACAACGGGAAAAAGAAGCATGGAAACAAATTTCTACCACATTAACTTTATTTGAGATGTCAACACACTGCACGACACTTATTGCGGCGCTGCGCTCGCATGACGGGTTGTAGAACTAGGGAGAGTGCGCAGTGTCTCCCTCATGCGTCATGTGTCTCGGATTTATCCTATATTAAAAATTTTTTGTATAATTTAAATGTACAGCAATAATAACACATTATTGCTATAATTATTTTACTTTAGTCTGTATAATGTTAGAAAACTGCTTAACGTAAAATATCGTTTATTGTAAAAACATTTTCGTAGCGATTTATAAAGAAAAAATGTTGTGCGACTTTTCTTTTATTCCAAAATAATTATGAATCATACGTTAAATTTTTAATATTTCATATGTAATGATTAAGTAAAATAATGATTATTTCTTAGAGAGAATAATTAAACTATATTATCGTGTATCTACAGATTTTATATTAAATGCTATCATTATACTGTGTGTATATTATATTACTGTGCATTTTATGACAGTATATCGTCATCAAACAGACGTGAAATCCATGGCTATAAATTTTCTATTTGATCAAAAAATGACATGACTAAGGCTTAGAAATTAATGCAAACTTTTATACATATATTGATTTTAACACTGGTAAACAGCCATGAAACAAAAAGTGGTCCTCGCCCGATTGTCCGGTATAAAGATTTTCTAGGTCAAGAATCAAGTTCTTTGATAGTGATCGTTTTAATCGTTTTATCCTTTCGTCATGCTGCGATACTTTTTTCTGATGTACCGATTTTTAATTCAGTAATAGAAATGAGAGTATGTGTGACATGAATATATTGTGAACTATATTAAAAGTTTAATGTAAAAATAGAAAATATTAAAACTTGAAGAAATAAAAATTCTTATTTGTGAAAAAAATTATTAAAAAATACTGCAAACCTATTAATACTAATTATATTAATACTAAAATTAAAAGAATAAATGTTTTTATTCATTGAAAAAGGTAGGAAATACTGTGCAAAAATTCAACGATAAAACTATAACATATATAAAATAAAACTGCATAATCTAAAAATTTTTTTTCAAGTCGCAATTTTCTTTATTTTCCACATCATAACATATTTAATCTCATTAAATCTAAAAAAAAATATATAAAATCTATTTTTTACTTTAATAGAAATTTAATCATTTAGTCAAATTGTTTGTGTACATACAAATTTAAGATTTCATCAATTGATATTATTTATGAGCATCGGTAATAGATGTTATCGTAATTTTGATTTGATTAATAACATAATTATATGTGTAGACAAATATAACCTGTATTCAATTAATACATTCAGCACAGAATTGATAATACTATTAATTTTAACCAGCTAATTATTAATGAAAATACCAGGATTTCCGCATTAGAAATGTAAAACCAGAGTAAAAATGTTTCGCTAATGCACTTTATCGACATCAAAAGTTAACGCTTACTTAATCGATAATCATGGCTCGATGTATGTACAAAGCGTTCGATCGATTCGTTCGTCGTTACTTTGATATTTTGAGAATTGATTAAATTGAATTGAAGTTAATAAAGACTTATCTTGGGATCGCAATGATTAATATCGTTGTTCAGTATGGAAATTTATTCGTAAAAATGTGCTTATATCATGAGAGAATTGAGTCATTCACAATGTAATTATATTATTTATTCATTGTATTAGCACAGTAAAAAATATAATTTATATATATACGCACCCATCCGAATAATTATATTCAAGAAAACATTAATGTATTTTTGTATCGTATAAATATAAATGCATAAAAAATATGCAGATAATTGAAAAAAATAAAATAAGTAATTGAAATTGAGATATAAATAATTCGAATAACAATAGAACATTAAAAAATAGATTATTTGGCTTGCTATGTTACTCAAATAAATTTTTAAACGAAAATTGTTTAATTTATGAATAAGCATCTATTTATAAATAATAATTGTCTAAGCATTTATTTATTTTTATATCTTATGAGTTTTAAATCCGCTCTTACACAACTACTTACAAGACGAAATTGAATCTATACTTAAATTAAAGACGCACTTTCAAGTATCTAATATATGTGTGAACATACGAGCGAATAGAGTATATGTACGTATGTTTTTGTAAAGACATATACATGCAAATATAATACGAACATGCAAATAATAGGAAACCTGGCAGTTTCATTACCAGGCAGTAATAAGTGCAGCTTATTCATCGTTACCATTGTACATAACACGTTGGAGAAATCGCATGATTAAGCTAACTTAGTCTTAGACATAGGTGTATAATAAGAATACCGTCGAAAGGCACGAGAAAATAAGTGTAAGAAGCAGAGAGACGAATAGACAAATCGCGTCACTCAAAGTTTAAAAAAACGAACAAATCGTAGCAACTCAGCGTTTTAGACTGTGTTTACCGAGGAGTTTCTAAGCCACATCTCAACTTCCCGAAAAACGTGGTCTATCAGCTACTTGCAAAATAAGTAGTATACTAAGTGATTCAAAAATCTTCTAGATAAATTATGAAGTTACGTCGATTGCAAACAAAGTTTCTGTATTTTGTAAAATATGAAGAAAAATCTCTGTAAATTACATTTTTTAACGAATTTACGTATTTTTTATATATAACAAAAAATTAATATTTTATAATTTAAGATTAAATTATTGGATAACACATACAGTGAATTATATACAGCTCATTGAGGTCGTATCATTGGCACAAACAATATTATGCTGCCAAATGGATCGCGATGTCAACACCAATTTCGCATTCTATTACTGAAACAACATTTACCTTCTCTAATTTTATATCTTCATTGTAAATCGCGAATCAAGCGTGAAACAGCATTCAGACATGATACTTGCGTAAACGTTTATGAGACGGAAAAATGAGAAATAAAATTTCCTTGTAAAGCAAACTCATTTACTTTACGCGGAAAATTTGGTTTTCATTTTTTTCTTTGTACTATAAATATACCTACATCGTATACATACGTCTTCAAAGAAAATTGCATTGAGCAACATAGTCATGAAAAATAAATTATTAGTTCTATCATGTAAGTAAATATAGCTTAATCTTTTTCTAAATTGTAATCAAATTCAATATCAGTGATCAAATCCTATCTGTAAAATTTATTTCAGTAAAAATAAAGATGAGATGACTCCCCCAGTGACCTTGACCGTGACATGTTGTCAACGTTATGACTCTGAGTAGCCTTGAAGAAGTTTTAACCATTGGACATTACTTGTTAAAAAGTTACTGACAAAAAAGTTTACAATATAGTATCTTATGACTGCGACATATATTAAGAACTACCTTACACTCTCTTATGCTTACGTAATGATTTTTCATGCAAAGCAAGGTCCAACTCATCTCCCCCTGCTTAGTGGCGTCCGACTTTCCGCAAGAAGCAACGTTCACCCAATCTCCTCCCTTGTCCAGAGACGCACGATTTTCCACGCGAAACGAGATTTCCACCTAAAACTAATATATTTAAAAAAAAACTAATTTTGTTAATTATTTTTTAACAAGTAACGACTGATGTTTAAATCTTTTTCAAATGCACTCATGATCTTGACAACATATGTCAAGATCAAGGTCATTGAGGGAGGGTCCTCTTATCTTCAGTTTTACTTTTGTTTCTTACACTAGGAAAAAATATTTAAGTAAAACTATTTTATAGTTTTATTTAATATTTTACGATCTTTTTTAACAGTAACCAAATAATTTGTTTATATAACAAAAAATTTAGTTGCTTTTGTAAAAAATTGTTCTATTTTATAAATAATAATAAAAATATTTGTTTATATCAACTATATAATTTAATTCGCATAAAAATACAATTTTATTCGGTACATTTTAACAAAAAATTTTTATGTGGTGTATTTCAACTAAATTTTGGTTGTTATAGAGAAATTTTAGTTCGTAGAGCAAAATAGTTTTTCTAGGGATGCACCGAATCATAAAATTACCAGATATAAATTATATCGGATGTTCGAAAAGAATGTAACATCGGATATCCGAGAAGACAATTTTTTGAATCGGATATCCGATATTTTCCGGATATCCGACCGGATTCCAAGGCAATATAAAAAAAATTGAATAAAAAAAGAAAAAAGGGAGTAGAAAGGATTATACGAATAGAAATGATAACTGTAGAGGAAAAAAATGTAATTTTGCAATAATATATAAGATATTATAGCATCATGAGTATGCATACTTATTTATAGAACATTTATATAATAAAAAATCAACAATTTAATGATATGAAATTTCATTTGGATATATTCCCGGATACTAATAATATCCGACTATCCGATCGGAAATTAAAAAAGTGTTGGATAATACAGGATATGACTTTTCGTATATACAGTGCATCTCTAATTTTCTCTAATATATATTAGTTTTTTAATCGAAATACAGTCACAGATTAGAATTTTATTTTGAAATTAATATGTACTCGTTTTTTAAAATATTTAGAGAATAGGATTATTTATCAATTATATTTTATGATTATTATTTTCAGCGTATATGATAGTGAATATATGAATTCCTTGATCGCTGTAGATCAAAAATATGGTATCTTATATAATGAAGAAATAGGTAGTAAAAATTTAATAGTAAAAATATAAATATAAATATAATTGCCAAGATTTCAATTAAGTAAATTGTGATTGTAATTAAGTAAACTATCGCATATTAAAATTGTCAAATTGATAATTATAATTATCAAAAAATTATTGCATATCGAAAATTCATAATTTGGAACTGATGTATTTCTACTATTTCCCGAATAAATGATACATAGAAAATAAATTAAAATACGGAAGATTAAAATTATATAATGATTCGTCACCTATGTGAACCTGGCACCCGACTTTAAGAAAAACAATTTTTTTTATATGCATTGGATAGAGCTAGGTTTGTACCCAATTGTA
>NW_017299903.1:569224-572346 GCF_001594075.2 Trachymyrmex cornetzi | reverse complement strand
CATCGCTTGTAGACGTTTGTACCACCGTCGGTTTCGTTTGTACCCCCTAGGGGGTGATTGTACCGAATTTTTAAGATAGGGGTGATAGCTAACTCCGCCAATTTTTAGGATATCTTAAATCTGTAAACGGGTGCTGTTTCGTCGGTTTCGGGGTACAAACGAAAACGACTGTGGTACAAACGTCTACAAGCAATGCCGAAACAGCACCCGTTTACAGATTGAAGATATCTTAAAAATTGGCGGAATTAGCGCTCACCCCTATCTTAAATATTCGGTACAATCACCACCTCGGAGGTACAAACGAAACCGACGGTGGTACAAACGTCTACAAGCGATGCCGAAACAGCACCCGTTCACAGATTTAAGATATCTTAAAAATTGGCGGAATTAGCGCTCACCCCTATCTTAAAAATTCGGTACAATCACCCCCTAGGGGGTACAAACGAAACGAACTGCGGTACAATTGGGTACAAACGATTCTGAATTTGATGGCGTTTGAAAAATTTCATTATCTCAAAGTGGGGTGCTAACTTTTTTTAAAATTTTTTTTTCTCTCAATCCCTTGAGGTACAAACGAAAAGAACGGTGGTACAATTGGGTACAAACCTAGCTCTATCCAATGCATATAAAAAAAATTGTTTTTCTTAAAGTCGGGTGCCAGGTTCACATAGGTTGATTCGTCTGGTTTGAATTTAATCTTTTACTTACTATCTAAATCAAGTCTTTACTTATTGGCGTATCTCTTTTTACTTTAAAATTCGTTTAATTCTTACGTTTAACTTCGAGGGATATGCGATTTGCATATCTGTCTCTTTGATTCTCATACTTGTTCTTTCATGCCTTTAAATGATATTTCTGCATTTATGTCCAAGCCCAATTAAATTACGTGCTAAAATACGCTTCTTGTCTCGTGATACATAAACTGAAATAACCGTATATTATTATAAAAAATTTAAACAATCGTAAGTTATATTTTAATGTAAAAAAATCAATGTTTCTCTAAATTAATTAATCAAGACTTATAACAATATCATGTCTTAAACATATTGGGTAATATTTCCACCTGTTAATATTGAAACGGAATCTAGACTGTACGTAATCCGCATTAAAAAAAAAGAAATTAAATTCACTTAAGTTAATGTAATAATATTGTATACATATGACAAACGAGAATAATTATCACACTGATGTCGATTTTTGTGAATACAAAAATGTTTTTGAGGGACGCAAACGTATAAAATATATTTCCTTTGTTTATTATCATTCAAGAGACTGAGAATTTCCGTGTTAGCTTAAGGATGTATCACACACACAGTCCCTGTGTATAGAAAATTAAATTTGGAAATGTATTTAATACTTATACTTAAAAAAAGCTATATACATATGAAAGTTGTGCGAATGAGATTACATTTTTATTTAATAACATATTTTTATCGTTTATTTGTTTTATTTATTATTTTTATTGTTAAAAATTTTTTAAATAATAAAAAAGATCTAAATTTTTTAATAAGTTCTTTAAATATTCAAAGTAACTTATGCAAAGTTTCATTGCGGTTCACTGATTAGTGTTACTAAAATGTAGAACAAATAAATATTTTGTTTATTTACTAGGCAACTAGTTCATGCAATGCGATGTAATTTTATACATAAATAATCTTGAATACATTATGTATTTATATTAAAAAATTGAGATTTTTGTCATTTATTTTATAATACATTTTTATACATTTTTATTATAGCACAAATTAAAAAAATATTACTATATTTATCAAAATAACTTATGATCCAGATAGTAAACTGCCACCAAAATCACATTATTTTTAAATGTGATTTAGAATAATCTTTAATTTTTTCATAATTTTGTTATCATTTTGAAAATATGTATAAAACATATCCTTAACCTTTCTCTTTGTCACTATTTTCCTGTTTCTGAATCAAGTGTGATGAAAGAGAGGAGGGGAGATATCTGAGTTCATTAAGTTGCGATATTATATAGTGGTGGCACAGTTTAATCTTGGTATCGGACCGGGAAGCATTTAATCAATGAAACTTGTACTACGATGTTCTGGACTAGGTAGCCATAGTTAGTATCGCGAATACTTGATGCTATAATATTTTCCTTGCTTCGTCGGTTTTATTATAAAGATTTTATCAAAACTTGCATCAAGATATCTTCAATGCAATCACATTGTTGTTTAAAAAGACATGAGTTTTAATCTTATTTGAATTTTTCATTTTACGTTTATCTTGATAAATAATTCTATTCTCTGAATATTAAAAAATAACGAGTACCTATATTAATTTTAAGAAAATTCTAATCTGTGACTGCATTTTGATTAAATAATTAATATAAAAAACACATTTTAGAGATAGGAATTAATAATTGATATTGAATTTGATTACAATTTAGAAAAACGTAAAACTATAATATATTTATTTACATTACACGGAACTAATAAAATTATTATACAACTAATAATTTATTTTTCATAACTTGTATTAACGTTTTTTAAGCTAATATATATTTATAATCAAAATAAAAGTTTTTATTTTAAGGCTATCTTAAATAATACCTTAAGATGCGTTAATTCTATAAATGGTTTATGACATCTTAAAACTGTATTTTAGATAGCTTTAGATAAGACTTAAATATGAATATCGGCCTAAATCTGATTATCGTACTTAAATAAAATTATCTTAAAATTAAATAAGATATACAATAGAATGTATATAATCAGATAGAATCTATTTTTGTTCCTGTACATTGAGCAAATTTTACGCTGCACCGCGGTGGGGTTGAACGACCTCTTTAAACGTGTGTTTAGCACGGTTGAACAACCTCGGCGGCGGCGGCGGTGGCGGCGGCGATGGTGATGGTGGTGGTGGTGGAGGCCGCGACTTGCGGCTTGATTTTTTTAAACAATGGAGAAAGTCTTGCGAGAGCAACCTGCATCGGTAAGGCGAATAATCGTGACGGAAGCAAATTGCGCGCGCTCACACACAGAACGGAGGATAAATCGAAGAAAGAGAATCCTTTCGTTTTCGCAGTATGCATGGCAGTCTACTCCTGTGACTTTATACATATGCGTACACTTCTCGTACGTATATTATAGTAGGGGAGG
>NW_017299903.1:519171-568390 GCF_001594075.2 Trachymyrmex cornetzi | reverse complement strand
CATCATATAACCTTTTTTTCTTTTTAGCATCTAATCTTCACAATCCAATAGGTCCCCACGACGCTCGAGTAAATCCACATTTAGCCTCTCGGCCTCCCTTACTATTAAGGCCTTTCACCGGATTGCTCTCGCGACGAAATTGTGCTTTAGCAGGGTGTGCCTCGTCGCGTTACGAAATCGAGTTCTCGACGCCTTCGCTTCGGCCAGAATTCGGCCGGGGGAAGGTCAAGGGCTGATTGACTGGCCGCCTGGCGAACAGCTCTCACCAGAAACTTCCAATCTCGCACCATTAGCCGCGTATAGATATCTTATCTCTAAATTAAATAGTTACAAAGTGTTCCTTATTGTTAACGTCATCGATTCCTTTTTGTATATGTTAGTTTCCAAGAATAAAAATTAGATTATATTCATTTTATCAATCAAATAAGAATGCAAATAATTAAAGATTAATTCTTCACGATTTTATTTAGAGGGGTTATTAATTATCATACAATTAATATTAATTATATATATAATCCTGTTTAGATAATTAATTAAAAAAAATGATTTGGAATAAAGAATTTGATATATATTTAAAAGCCAAAAAAATAACCTATCGGTGGGTATTAATATTATATATAAACAATTATACGCGTTTGCCCAACAAGTGCAGACGATAATTTTTTATTTTTCAAATCAAGAGAATTTTTTTGCGTCGATGGCTTACATTTTGGCTTCGGAGCTCAAATTGGACAGGCCTGTTTTACACTATATGCAATAATTGTTATAAAAATCTATGTTGAACGGGGACGTTTATTGCGATGACGATTAGCCATTGACCAGCTGCCCTATTCTGTAACGACAGTATCGATATCGTTACAGTATCGTCGTGCAGATATTTCATATGATAAAAAAACTGCGCAACGACACATAACGATATCGATATTGTCGTTAAAAGTTACAGAATAGGGCAACAGATGATAGTCTTGGACCAATAATGCAAACAATGTATTTTTTTTCTACATTCTCATATTCCTATATTTGACTATTCGTTAATAATATCGCATTCGCTTGCAATTCGCTTGCTAACATAAATTGGAATTGCTGGTCAATGAGCGTTTAGTATTCACAAATGACGATAAAACCACTGCATTCTGATGCTTTGCGTTCATGGTTGCATACCGGAGCAGTCATTAAATTGCAAGAAAATTTCGAAATTGAAACTGAACCGCCTTGAAAAAGGTTTCCTTCTAACGTGTATAATTCATGCATTACAAGCTTTCAGAGATTCAAGGTTGATCCCGAGAATTCATTTTTTAGAGATCAACAAATTGCGTCTGTAGTTATTATTATTTTATTCTCCCTTCTCTCTTTTTTATATAAATTTATTTGTTGCACGATTTATTATAGTTTCTATATTACTATAAAACGTCATCTCAGAAATGTAAAAATAGAGAAGTCTAAAAGTTTTCTTAGGAACAGTATTTGCAGTGTTTAAAAACGATCGCGTTTTAAAAATAAAAATGGGTTACACGGTCTCGAATGGAACAAGGTTAATATCGTATAAAAAAATTTACAATTAGAGTCCAAAACAGTGGAGTGTAAAAAGTAAATTATGTGTGGCGATTATATTGTTACGACTTCGGAGAGCCGAATGTATACGCAGCACGCAATACACAAAGTATTATATACATACACAAGGTAGATACGTACATATATATATGAAGATTTTGTCTGTCCACACGGCCCATCGTTCACGGAAATATAGAAAATGGGCATAGGCCTTTTTTAAACGCGTTAATTTCTTGCATATCATCTGTTGACATTTCTTCGACCATTTAAAGGGATCAGAGTTGAAGCATTTTATACCGATGTGTAAAGAGGTATAATTTAATATACATATAAGCGATAATTATACACAATGATTCGACATAAAACGTTACAATAAGCTATGTAAATATTAACCGATTATTTCAAATAGTAAGGAAACCGCGATATTTTGTGTGGAGAATGTTCGAGAGAGATGCAAGCGACCGAATGCGAAAACGTAAGGTCAGTGAGTCGACTTCGAGCACAGAACTACTAATAAGACGCGCTTTAATCGTTGTAAAATAAATTAATGTCTTTCAATATCTAATATTGATTTTTCGATAGCCATTCAATGACCAAAGATGAAAAAAAAATAATTTAAAAACAATGCAATTACATATAACTTCTGCTCTTTTTAACAATCCCAGCAATACTATTGCATTACGAAATAACGTGTATTAAGATAACAAATAAGAATCGTGACATCGTGACACTGGATCAAAAGTTACAATCGTGAAAAGAAGCACGTATAATAAGTTTATGATAACTTCACTGACGTATATTATGTTTCGTACTTTTCATCGCTCACGATTAAACGCAGAGGAAGAAAAATGGAAAAGCCCTCGAGAGACTGTTGATTGTTAATTCACATTTCAACGCAATGTATTTTCGCTTTTCTTTTTTTCTCTTTCTTCCAATAGCTCGCATTTCGCATCTTATATACTAGTTCGGCCGAGACCCATTCATTCACGCTTATTGTCTCCGGTTCTTTGAATGAGACTGGGCCGTGCGCCGCGCCGGTGCATCCACGAGAAACATTGTTTCCACATTCGTTCGTTCGCACGATATCTGTATATCGCACTCAGTGACCAATACAGACGCATCTTTGCGCGTAAATACGCGTCAAGCGAGCGTGTCGATTCCTACGTGCAAATTATGCTCGTAGGATTGATTGCGTAAATGTAGGAAGCGCCGATGCATTCACCTTTTAAACGCTAGGTAGCCTTGCCCCAGCAGTGATTCTCAGTCAGCCTATCTGTTTCGTACGAACAGACTTGGATGCTTAGGTATATTACGTAAGAAAACTAGCAAAGGTCCTATTAATTGCTTTTTCTCTATAAAAATCGAGAAAAATATCACGCATTTCTAAATTCACAAAATTATTTGTTTTTGTAAATAGATTAAAATCTTATAATAATTTAAATTAAGAGAGAACTATCTTGAAAAATCAAATCAATTAAAACATATAATTTCGTAATTTGCTCTGCTAAATAATCTTAATTGCTAAATAATCTTAATCTATTTATCCTAAAAGTCGATTATTTTTAGTCGTTATTATTCGAAAATTTTAGATATTTTCGTGAAGAAAATTTCAAAGCTACCAAAGATGGCAATGAGAATATTTAATTTTGGGACTTTTTATATTGTTACTATCTATTTTCTACATTATATAGAGGAAACATTAAATCGGTGTAATAAAGAATTCAAAAACAAAAAAAATCAATGTATATTGATATTCTAATATATACACATATTAACGAATGCATCGCGTAAATTCCTGAAGCATGTTCAAGTTGAAGATACAAGGAACGTTACTACCGTTGAGAACTTCTTGCGAATCGCGAGGTCGGTAACTTTCTCTTCGTGTTTTCGTTGTCGGCCAATATATCGCATATCATGAACATCATACAGATAATAATCATACTGCCCACCGTTTATGAGTCAACCGCCGTCAATGCGCTAATGATGAAGCGAGCATCGGTGCTACGTCATCTCATCTCGGCAAATTAGGTGTCTCGTCACCGTAAAAGACGAAGTAGTAATAAAATAATTGTAAGAATTGTGAGGATTGTTTTTTTCGTACATTTATACGAAATTTAGGTATATTTAAATCTACGTTATTTGTGTGTACAAATGATAATAACTGTTTAGCGGGCGCAATAGTGTTATTATAATTATTGGGTAAGTGCAGGTAATACGCCAGTGTAGAGAATATGCCACACGTTTTGTTTTACAATGATACCGATTAGCAGCGCTTGCGTCAGTGCTACAACATTGTGTATAATTGTGTGCTTAACATATTGCGTAAGTAGCAACAATTTCCTGGCAACAGTATTGTTTTTATGAGGTAAATATGACGGCATGGTATATGAAAATGTGCTTCTTATAACTTTTATAGTGCTTTATGTAAGTTATTATTTAAACATTACACAATATTTAGCTCGATTAGTTTGTTAATCTATTAGAGTAGGTTAAAATGAAGATATTCAGTACATCGTTGATTCATTTTCTTTACAGTCGTACTATACAGGTCATCATAAGATGAAATGACGTCTTGGGGCAATGTGCCACTACTTTTGTTGGGGTTAAATGCCAGTAGGCATTTTCTCTAATATATAGGTATATATATATAGGTATATATACATATATATACAAATATATATATATATTATATATACTATATACATTATACATTGAATATATTATATTTTTTTGTATGTGGCATATTACCCGCATGGTGGCATATTACCCAATTTTCAGCACTTTCATATTTTTTTATTTTTAATAACAAAAAATGAATATATTCAATTCTAATTATACACAAATAATAGATAAAGGATGGAAGAAGAAGATCAAGACAGTATGTAAAATTACTTTAAATTGAACAAATAATTACTCAAAAATCTAATTTCGCTTAAGTGTGGCATATTCACCCCACTTACCCTAACTGATAGCTATTTATCAATAAACAATAATTTTAGTAATAATTCTAAAGTTTGTTAATATTTGAGTTTTGATTATTCTGTAATTAACATTTGCACGTTGTACAATTTTCGTATTGTTTAGTTTGTACTAACAATAAGTTCGAACTTTTTCTGGCTATTTATAACATTATGCATCATTGTAGTCACCATTTTACTCAAACTTTAGCTCCTTATTAAAGCAATTTTCAATTTTAAGTAATTTTTGAAAAGGTAAGTTAAATAAAAACTTATTGTTAAGCTAGGAAATGTTGAATATCTGAGAAATGTTAGAATAGGATTTGTTATTCTTTGTAGATATCGTTGTAAAATCATTCATTTTTATTTATTTTTACGCAAACTGGAATTAATAACAACAATTTGATATTACACAGATACTAATTATTATTATTATTAATAGTTTATATAGATTATATTTATTTTATCAAATAATTTATAAAATTTTTGAAAAACTTAAATTGACACAATCGTTATTATATAAATTTGTTTATTTTGTTTCACTTCTAATAATAAATCATTAATAATAATAAATGACATTGATCGATCTCGTGAATTATTTATGCTGCGCATATAATTCTTATCTTGACAATCATATAATAATAAGTCCTAATAAATGACCGCAGAAGTCACTGTTCGTCACTTATCTTGCGTGAGCTTTAAAATCGCTGTACCCCTTCTATTCTACGCCATTGTTTTCTTTCCTTCCCCACTTGTCATTCCTACCCTACCGTTACCCCTCTCGCATGAGATAGGAGAGGGAGAACTCATTCCTCGTTGGAGGGGCAGTAGTGACGTCATTGAGATAGGGGTGGAAGCGGTAGCGGGACGAGGGACGGAGTAGTGAGGGGCGGTGGTAGAGATCGTGGGGTGGTCGGTAGGGGTTGCCGGGTAATGCCGGGTGATGGCAATAGGGTGAATGACCGACCTAGACTCGAAGTCAGGGGTGTGCAACGTATGAAACTACCCGTAATAGCAACCCTCCTTCAAAGCGATCTACAAGGGTAGGCTTTACACCCTCTCTTCCTTCACTTCGCCCTGTGCTCTCTTCTCAGTGCTATGTATATATCTTTGTGTGTATGTGTTCGTTTTGTGGGAAAGATCGGGCGTAACTCACGAGGGTTGTGGCCACACGATAAATGCAAGAGAGTGTGCCAAAAACACATTTTTTTCGTAACATTGAACACATATCAAAGTCTCTGATGTTAAAGAGCAAGCGAATGAAGATGCGAAACTTTGTTCATAGTGTCAAGAGTTACGAAACTCGATTCTTTTACTCAACACATCTTATATAAACTGATGCTCACGTGAAAAATTTATTACTTTTTCTAAACGCGAAATTTAATTATTCAATATTATCATTAACCAACATTGACTCTTTAATAACTTCATATAATTTTTTTATAATTAAAACATCTAAAAAATTGTATATATTATACAAAATTTTACAATGTTTACATATTTTCTCAATATTAAAACGTTGTTCAAGACTTCAACTCATATATTTTTATACATATGCGAACGTTTATATGTAACTATTCTGGCTGATAATTTACGGTTTAATTTTATCGCGATGAATCGACATTTTCGATTGCAGGGACACATCTCCTTCGATGTCAAAATTTCATGTGATGAGCCTAATAGAATTGCGTTTCTCAGAGGTCAGAAGATCATCGATGCAGATTCGCGTTTCTGACTGCGCCGATGACTTCGTGTCCTAGAAAGATAAAGGCCGTTTCCTGACCAGTAAAGCTGCTAGTGGCTTTATAAACTCGAGCGTGGGGTAAATTTCTCGAATGTACAGCACGGAGTAACACGATCGATATATGACCAAAAATAGGATGCACATATATTCAACCAAGTTCTTCATGCCAGCACTTCTCGCTCGGAGGTCAATCGTTTAAATTTTGCCGTCGAAAATTTTCTGGCTTTAAGTTTTCTTTTAATTTAAACAACTTTCATTAATTCTGAATTATTTAATTCGATCAGACTGGAGAATGAGCTCACATTAAAAATGTGCAAAATAAGATTAATGAAAATAAAGTTCTCTATCAATTGATAAAATTGCTATCGTAAAACTGAATGAAAAGTAATATCATTTTCTCACGCATTTGTTATATTGCTTACATATAAACCAATGTGTTTCAATAAAGACATTTTTTTATATAATAAATTTTGTCATATACGATTTTTATAAATATTTTTTCAGATTTTCACGAATATAAAAGATTATATTTTGTATAGATTGCAGAAATAAAAAAATGTAGAAATTAAAAAAATTCATGGAAAATAATAAATGCAATTTTAGTGTTTTGGATAATAAGAAATTTTCCAACACAATTATAAGCAAGTATAATTAATTGTAGTATATTAACGATATTAAAACCTACATCCAGAGAAATGTTTCTTTAATATATCTGCTATACAAAGAAAAAAAATTTTTTTGGTTTAAACGTCACTTCTTTCATTTAAATATCACTTTTTAAAATCAAATAAATTTTTTAATTTGATTAAATCAAAGAAACTTTTTCTTTAAAACCGTATAGCAAAGAAACATTTATTTAAATCGAAGAAACCTTTCTCTAGATGTAAATCGACGGCAGTTATATTTGTTCCAATTTTTACAAATATTCATAATAATTATTTCTTTATATTTTGGCAATACAGGAATTGTAAAGATACACCTAGAAGAAAATTATATTTAAATTGAAGAAATTATTTCTTTCGTTGACTTTTTGAAGTTAAATACCTTTGAGGAAAATCAAAATATGATTTCAAGAAATGACGTTCAAATAAAAGACACTTTATCTGTATAAAATAATACACAAATTTCTTAATTCAATCAATTTCTTTTTAATCGAAGAAACTTTTTTCTGGGTGTATAGTTAAAATAGAGGAGTGTATAAATCAGGAAACGTTAAAAGTTTGAGAATATCCGTATATAGAAGTGCTTTGCCAAATGAAAAATTCACGAGATTTCCGCGGAAAAAATTTTTCGCCTCGCAAAATAGTAAACTATTAAATTCATTCTCGTTGGAAAAGATCTTCGGTTCACGTTTTAGGTTGTTGCATGCATGAGGGTTAGGCTGTTCTCCGTGGCGTTGCGTTACTGCCACACCACGTGGCTTGTATTGATCTTCGGCGAGCCCGATGAAAAGAGGAGGGGGAAAGAGGGGGGAGGGAGGAGCGAGAAAGGGAAGGCTAGGGATTGCTCAATGTGTTCTCTCTATCGAAGCTTCCTCCCCCCTCTCTCTCTCTCTCTCTCTCTCTCGCCCCTTTTCGGTTCCCTCTCCTCTTTTTAACGCCCTCTCTTTCTCAACCACTCTACATCCCTCTCTCTTGTCGCAGAGGGTAGCAGCCTAGTGCCCCTGCCTTCGGTCGTTCACCCTTCGTATACACTCGATACTGATTCTCACTATCTTCGTCGATTCGCTCGTCCCACAAGAACTTCTCTCTCTCTTTCGAGATCTATTCTTTTTTTTCCCCTGTTTTCGTTCGATTGTGAAATTACTGATCTCCATAATCGTACTTGACCCTTCGAATCCGATGTATAAAAAATTAAGGAACGGATGCGATTAAACAATAATGAAAGGAAGCGACACCGTTAAAAACGTTTCGGGATTGTCAAAATGACTTCGAAATTGTATTGTATTGTGACAAAAAATTATTTAAATAAGCTATGAATGCAAAACACACGCATATTTATTTATTATTTTATTATCGCACAATCAGACATATTATCGTACAACTATTCTACTATCAAGATGCTAATAATCGCGAAATTATGAATAACACATTTTAAAATGTTAAATTTAAAAGTATAAATACGAAATACTTGATTTGCGACCAATTGTTAATGCTAATTTGTAACTATTATTTTGGATTTAAGTTAAGAACATGTATTTTAAGTTGTGGAGAATAAGAAAAATTTGCACATTTATTAAAGTTTTGATGTCTATTTTTAAATATTAATTGTAATCTCGGTTTAATTTACTCTTCTACTAATTCTTAGAACTAGAGAAAGATAAAAAATATAAATTAAACCGAAAAAATCAATTAACATTGATAGAAACAGATATAAGGAAATTATTAGCAAAAAACATATTTTCTACATGTTCTTGTATTATTGATAAATACAATTATTGATAAATAATTCGTCAGATAAAATTATAACTGTATCAAATTGAAAACACGTTCGGAATGACTGGTACTACACTTGATAAAATTTGATCTTGCTTTACTTACGATCGTCTCAACAGCATTGACACGCAAAGATCATAAATCTAAAGTCGTGCGAATTGAATCACAGATCTCGTGGATCACGTATGATGGGCTTACCTTAAACATAAAGAGAGAACAAAGTGTTAAAACAAATAAGAAAAGAAAAACTATAATACTTCTTCGAGAGCGTGCGCATTTTAAAATTAGAAAGTGACTTTTTCATACGGCGCTCCTTTCTGCGATCTCACCCTTCGTAAAAGGTTAAGGTCATATGGAGCCAAGAGTCAAGATATTACGACAGGTATAATACGCACGTGCATGCATGCGTGTCCTCGTTCGATGTGTGTCGTGCCACTGTGAAATATCATAATATCGCGACAGTTTTCATCATCAAACGCCATCTGAATCATCATAATCTTACTTCAGCGTCATTTTTTTGTTATTTCTCTTTTTTTTCGGGAAAAACTAATTTGATACATCACTAAAAGTATAAAAAAATATCTATGTTCTAAATTAAAGTACGTTTAAACACAATATTTCAAGAAATTATTTTTTATCTTCAATTAATTTTCAGTAATCAAATTTAAAAGTATAAAAGAATTTTTTTAAATTAATAAATATTAATCTACTATGATATGTATTGAGATTAAATTTTATATAATAGTAAGTTAGGATTTCTTATAAAATAATAAAGTTTAATAAAACTTTTTAAATAACGCAGAATTATACAGCATTGACGACAATTGATTGAGAACAAGATTCAATAATGGAATTACATAAATATTACATTTTAGAACGAATATCGAGCGTAAATATTGAATAAAAAATTTCTATTTCATAGAACTTTGAGTCATTCTGATTCATAGAATTTTTCAAACATAGCAGCGGAAATATTGTCATTCCAGTAAAATTCAAAGATGCATTTTGTCTTTTGTGATGCCAAATGCGTTCGCGAAATTGTAATCGATCGGTCGCGTCTACGTCACCGTTACTTCGGCCATACTGTTTCCCTTTATCAGCTAGCGTGAGTACCACCTTAAGTGCATTCGATTCCGCATCGTATCGATGAAACCGAACCGTTCCCTATTCGTTGGTCGCTACTTAAAGGGAGAGTCACCTTCGGAGGAGCAGGAGGTTAAAACATTTCGTAGCACCCTTCTCTATAGCGATGTGTCGCATATTCACGGCGAAAAATCAAGGAAACAATAGATAAGAAGAAGGACGTGAATGTGAGAAGATTTACTAAGCGTTTATGGGAATATATAAAAGACTGCGTGACAAAAATAAAAATGATACGAAAAATTGATTATTTGTGATTTTGTGCTTCTGATTAAAGCCTATTTTATCTAGAATATATCGATAAACGTATTAATTTGTGTAATTAAGATAGTCGATGCGAAGAGAATGTTAAATTGTTAATAAATTTAATATTTCTTCGTTAAAATATTGACACTATATTAATCGCTTGGAAATAATCACGTAAATAAATAACTGGATTCCATAATCTTAACTTTGTGAATTCTCTGAAATTTTTTTACACACACACAAGCAGATAATTTTATAGTGAAGTAAAATATCCTTTTAACACTTTACTAATCAATATAAATAAATATGTCATATATTTTTCTGTCTTGTTATATTATTTCAAACACATTACATTATAAATTAAAATTTAAGCGCTTAAATTAGGTGACAATTTTATTAATAAAGTTATTTCATATACTATTCGAAACGTTTCGACTCATACAGTAGTCCTCTTCAGTCTTTACAGACATTAAAATATAGAAACAAATTAAATTAAAAATAAAAAATAAAACCAAAGAGTATCGCCGTCAGTTAAAAAAGTACCGCATGGTGTATAACGCATAGTGCATCTTCAATATTAGTAATAATCCTTTAGTTGTATCTTCAATATTAGTAATAATCCTCCTTTTATTCGCTCGATAACGAAAAAGAAATGCATCACATGTGAAATCAATAATTAAAAAGAGAAACGTCATGACTAATTATAAAATTAAAAGTTGTTGTGAGATGTTGTATAAATTGTATAAAACGCTCCAAGGCACATGCTATCTCTGTGACGGTCGAAAATAGATTTTAATTTAATTTGTTTCTATATTTTAATGTCTATAAAGACTGAAGAGGATACTACTGTATGAGTCGAAACGTTTCGAATATGAAATAACTTTATTAATAAAATTGTCACTTAATTTAAACTTGTACATTACATTATGCTGCATTGTTTTTATAACGTCAAATTATATTAAATTTGAGTTATTTTTAATTATTTCTATAGGTCGCCATTACTCCTTCTATTCAATATATTACAAATTAATTTAATAAAAATAATGAAGTTGAATAAAATGAAACTGAAGAAAATGTATCTTTGACTTAAATTTAGATTATCATTTACTGAGTGCATACATCAATACATCAATACGTTGCTTACTTTGAAACTAATCAGATCAGAAGTGGATTGATTTACATTTTAACACATATGAAAGTTAAAAATAACAAAATGTTATTAATTTAATTCAAAGGATTGGATTACCCTTAAGTGTTTCTTTGATATCATAGTGTATTATACTTATATGTTCACTGGATATATCAACATTTACGATTTCTTTGGATTCATTCTCTGTATTACGTGATATACAGGGTGTTTCCTTTAATTCGAACATTTAAAATATCTTTCTTGTTATATTAATAATACAACAAAATATATAAAGGAAAAATTGTATATTTCGAAAAAATAAATATTATGACAAAAATGTTTTCGAAGTTATATTTCTTGAAATATCGAGATTATCGCCATATTTGTAAATGGAATTATATGATTTTATTTACATAATACATTTCCTCTAATTATTTTATATATAGAAATATTAAGACAGAATTATTAAAAAATCAATAATTTATAAAATGTTTTATACTTTATTTTAACATATTTTAACATAAATATCTCGCTAACTGTTCATTTTTTTACAATCGTACCATAATATTTTTATGCACAGAATAATGAGATAAATAAATTTATATGTAAAAAAAACATAGTTGCTTTTCATAAAATTGTACAATTTGTAATATGCAATTACATATTTTTTTAAATACCAACTATGTTTTTTTATACCAATTGATTCATCTCATTGTTTGGTGCAGAAAAGTATTAAGTTATAAAAAAATGTAAAATTTGTGAGATATTTTATGTTCAATATCAAATATGCCAGAATGACGTAAAAAAATATCTCCTAAATTATTGATTCTTTTTATAATTCTACCTTGATATTTTTATATGCAGAGTAACCAGAGGAATCATTATGTAAAAGAAATCATATAGTTCCACTTTAAAAAATGGCAATGATCTTGATATATCAAAAAATTCGACTTAAAGAAAAATTTTTTGCTTATCATAATATTTGCCCTTTCTAAACAAACAACTTTTCTCTTTTATATTTTGTCGTATCGTTAAAAATAATAGAACTGTTTTAAATCTTCAAGTTAGAAGGAACACGTACTTTGTATAACACTTTGATTTTCATTAATATTTTATTCAAATGTCTTCCGATTTTTCAATAACAAATTTGCTCACGGATTGCCCCTTTAATTATCTTTGCAAGGAAATATTACAATTTTTCGTTGTGATCCCACTAGTTATTAAGAGTAGCCCTGCAATTAGACCACGCCTAGCCTACTTTTAATGCAGAGGTCGTTCACCCTCAGTCGAGAGGGTGTGTATTCTCGCCATCTGGTGTGATCGGTTGCCTTCGGCCGGACGGCTCTGCACCTGCGCGCCGCGCAAAACGTCCCACGTGGCCATATGCCACGTGGTGATCGGCGGAACACAAGCGGTACTCCGTCAGGCACTTCGATGTAATCGACGAGGGTGGTGGTCGCACCACGCCGGAAAAAGGCAGTCTTAGTCGAGGGGATGAGTATCGACCAAGGGCAAGGGCGAGGGCATGCGTATACGACGTACAGGATTCTGGAAAGATAAATCGAAGCCCCCTTCTTGTCAAAACCGCCCCCTTCTTGTCGTCACCTTTTCTTTAAATAAACTTTAAAGAAAATGTTTTTTTCTTGTTATTCGCGGATATAAATAATCATGCCACATATTGTGAAGCAAATATAAAATAATTTTTAGACGCATCGCTATTGTGTAGAAAAAGAAGGTAATTTTAAAAATGCCGATGGAATTCTTTAATTTATAAACAAAATCAAAATGCTTAAGATATTATTTTTGAAATTTCTATGGTGTTTCTTTTTTTGAATGATTTCACGTTTAATTGTATTTTGATATTAAAATTATTTGGATATCTCATTTAATGATTTGAATAAATGTGTGTAACAGAATATTTTAGAATACTTTTAAACTCACATTTAGTGTATAAAGGTTAAAAGTTTTCGTTTCCTCCTATTTATTAATAAAATGTTTGCGTTTTTATTCATATATTCTCAACTTCTTTTTTAATAAGATTATTATGGTTTTACCGAGAATTTTCGACGTTTAATTTATTAACTGGCAACATTATAACACAGGACATAAAGAATACTGTTAACTACATAGATTTCCGATAATAATTTAGTTACTGTAACATTGAGAATGACCCGATCGGTGTCGAAACCTATATGTGTAATTATTTTTATGTGTTAAATTAAAATTTGTTGCTTAGCTCTTTATTTATTCCAAATTGTTTTATACTTGTGAAGTCTTATTATTATTTATTATTTAATAAAATGTGTTCGTTAAAAAAATACTAATACAAGAAAGTTATATATGAATATTACTTTCTGTTTTTGTAATCAATATTATTTTATACGAAGTGTATTGTATTACTATTATTTTTATCTTATTAATGTGATTCCTTCTTAAATATTAAGACTAGTTCTCATTTATATCGAGTTTTATACTTTTATACTTTTTATAATTAAGCTTAAACCAAAATTCTATTAAAATTTTAATAGAATATCAAAATTTTATATAAATCTATTTAAAATTAATTGACTTCTTCTGAAATTTAATTCGTCAAGTTTTTACTTTTAATGTTAATTAAATTCGAAATTATAAGTGCTTTTATATCATTATTAAAAAAAATCAATTGCGGATTCGCACAAAATTATATTTAGCAAGAAAGATATTCGATATTTTTATAATTTTACATGAATTTTTTCCAAGAAAAATGAAAGGAGTGGTTGGCATTTCCAGAAAATCATGCATTACAGAGGGCTCGGCGCGAACACGAAAATTGATGTCCCCTTTCTACATCACTTCCGGCGGGTAGAGGGGAGAGGGAGGCGTTCGCACGCGCAAGAGGCTTATGCGCACGTTTAAATTGGCTCGGCACCGTTTTGGATAGCCCTGACTATTCGTATCGAGCGGCAATGCCAAGGGCAAGGGCGCCCTTCCCCCACCCAACCGACGACCTGTGCAGACACCCCCTTCGTCTCTGCTCGGTCTCTTCCTCTTCCGTTTGATACGCACGTATACACGTGCACGAACGGCGCATACGCGACTTACAAGCTGTTCGTTGTGCGTAGGGATGTGTATTTACAAGAACTATGGTTTCTGCGAAAAATTTTTCGAAAGATTTATCATTTTTTCTGAAAAAAACTGAGAATTCAATCTGCTCTGGGAAATCAGGGAAATTTTAGGAAAAGCTAAAAATTTGACGAGGCAAAAAGTATGCTATCTTATTTTTATGTAGTTTTAATATATTATTATAAATTATTTAAATGCTGTAACAATGAGATATAAATATAAACTCATTTAGTTATTGCAACTCGCGCGCGAATTTCGACAATATTTTATAGTAAACGATTCCATGATTATTATCTTATCTGAGATTATATTTTCTCTATATTTCTCTATATATATGTATTTTACTATTTAACCCTTTGAAGCATACATTTTTCTTTACGTAGAATTCAGTTGAAATTTGTTACTCGAGGAGTTTTTTGGGTCGCTGATTACGAATCTGACCTCAGATTTTCTAAATTCAAAATGGCGGATCCAAGATGGCGAATCGAAAAGCAAAAAATTACTTGATCAGGACGAAACTGGGTACTCGGGGGGTTTTCGGGGTCGCTAATTACGAATCTGACGTCAGATTTTCGAAATTTAAAATGGCGGATCCAAGATGGCGGACAAAAAATTAAAAAATTTTGATTTCGGATTTGTAATAAACAATCCGAAAAATCTACTTGACCTCATTTTACAGCCCCAGAACTAATTTTTTAAATTTTTTGTCCGCCATCTTGGATCCGCCATTTTGAAAATCTGAGGTCAGATTTGTAATCAGCGACCCCGAAAACCCCCGAGTACCCAATTTCATCCCGATCAAGTAAATTTTTGCTTTTCGGTCCGCCATCTTGGATCCGCCATTTTAAATTTTGAAAATCTGAGATCAGATTTGTAATCAACGACCTAAAAAGCCTCCCGTACATTATTTTCGGCTAATTAACTGTTGTTGATTAGTCACAATCACATTTATTGTTAAAAAGGGATGAATTTTTCCAGTTTATTTATTTATAAAATACATTTCGTCAACAATAGGAATGTTTTCACGGTTTTTTTTATAACAACTGATGTTCTACAAAACCGATAATGTTCTTTTAATTGTAGTAATATGTAAGAAAAACTGTGTGAAAAACATAAAAAACTGAGGTTGAAAAGGTGTCATATGTATGACACTATGCCGCAAAGGGTTAAGAGAATTCTAGAGCCCTCTATTTTACCGACTAAATGCAATAATTTTTGTAATTTTTGTATACACATACAACACAACACAACACAACACAACACAACACAACACAACACAACACAACACACACACACACACACACACACACACACACACACACACAATTCTTTTTTTTCTCTTTTACAGATTCGAGAATCCTTTTCCAGAATTAAAGTATACGCATTAATACGTGTCTGTAAAGTGAAGTTTCTGCCGAGGATAAGAAAGATTTTTTAATTGAGACCTTTACCATTTTTTAGTTCAATATAGCATAAAGCTATCAATATTGTAACAACATTTGCTTAATACAAAAACTTTACAATATGAACTTATGAAACTGTGGGCCACTGACTAGTAGCACGAAGTTTGTATGAAGAAACAATGTGAAGTTCTTAGACTTAGACGGTTAATTAAAACGCTATTGTTCTACGAAAATTTATGTATATGTGTGCGCAAGATATTGCTGCAGTAGTATATAAAGATATGTCGTTATGTTGCATTTTATCGGCAAAACAGCGATCTCGTCGGAATTCGGGCTTCACTTTAGGATCTTTTTAAATAATTATAACATAGGGTAAGTTGGGGGAATACGCCAGTTTGGGGAATATGCCACTCGTTGTGTTTAACAACGATTAGCAGCGCTTGCGTTAGTGACACAGAATTATTTACAATGTGTGCTTAACGTGTTGCATAAGTATCAAGAATTTCCTCGCAACAGTATTGTTTTTATGAGGTAAATATGACGGTATAGTATACGAAAATGTACTTCTAATAACTTTTATAGTGCTTTATGTAAGTTATTATTTAAACATTACACAATATTTAGTTCGATTAGCTTGTTAATCTATTAGTGTAGATTAAAATGAAAATATTCAGTACATATATCGTTGATTCATTTTCTTAACAGTCGTACTGTACAGTCTCATCATAAGATGAAATGACGTCTTGGGGCAATATGCCACTACTTTTGTTAGGGTAAAATGTCATTTTCTCTAATATATAGGTTAGGGCGCTATAAACAAACGTTTTGCCGCATAATTCCGTTGTGACAGGATATTCGTATTGACAAATACTTAATAAATAAACTTAAATGTCTATTTATTTGCTTTTATTTGTTTATTGTATTATATTAATTTACTGCTCAACTCATTTTAATGAATTAAATTTTCTTGATTACTGGAACTTAGACTACTTATAACACTATGTAAATATGAAGTAAAACAAATATTTATTTATACGTTTCATACTTACACATTACATACTTTTACTTTTAAAAATGGCCCAAAATGTAATTGGATAATATCTCATTGTTGCAGTAGATGGATTCACGAGGACTGTTCGTAGGAAGATATATTTATGCTATTAAAAATGTGTCTCAAAGTTTATTTTACATGTTGTATAACTTAATCTATCGAGGTTATTACTTATATCCTTATATTGTTTATATTGCCTATATTATGTTACAAATGTTTATTTACATCACAATGTTCAAAAATCATTAACAATGTGTTCTTGCAATAAACAAAACAAAATAAATGTTATACTTAGTATTTTTTTTGTATATGGCATATTACCCATTTTTCAGCACTTTCGTATTTCTTTATTTTTAATAACAAAAATGAATATATTCGATTCCAATTATACACAAATAATAGATAAAGGATGGAAGAAAAAGATCAGTATGTAAAGTTATTTTAAATTGAACAAATAATTACTAAAAAATCTAATTTCGTTTAAGTGTGGCATATTCTCCCGACTTACCCTATACCTTTAGTATAGAATAGGTACAATATAACGATTTGTTTTATAAAAAAAATATGCATCAAGTTCTAATTCGTAGAAATTTCCCGGGCAGAAGTACGGAAAAAGTGGCGACAAAGTGGAAGAGAGTAGGAGTTGGAACGGTGCGATGACGGCAGCAGAGACGCAGTAGAGAGAAGGTGAATTTAATCGAGTACGACAACAAGGAAAGGAGTTTGCTGAAGGTGAAGAGGGAAAGGAGAAGAGAGCTTCTCGCCGCGACGGAGAAAGCTGTGTTCGGTCTCGCGGGGTTAACGTACTCTCGACGTTATACCGCGACTAACGATGGATGTTTCTCTACCGTTACGTAAACGCAGTAGCGGCCACCTCGCCGCGTTCTGCATTCTGTCAGGACTGAAAAGCCCGCTTTTGCGTATAATAAGTTTAGTATTGCGCTGGACCGATCGGTTTGTTCATCTGGCTGTAGAGATGATGTTAAGTTTAATATAATTAGAGACGTCATAACTTATACTCTATTATCTTCATTGAACATCTATGTTATACCATGATATAAATGTACTGCATGCAATAGAAAGCGAATGTATAAACTTGTATAGTATTAAGACTTCTAAGAGAAAAAATGGTTGTAATTACCATAATTTAACACTTAGTACACACGATTGGTCACTCGTACCCTGTACGTTTGTTTTCTTCAAAAAACTAGGAGCATATCAAGTAATGATTATTACACACTGAAAAAAATATTATTAAATATTTGATACTAAATTTTATTAAACAACGATTTGAATTTTAGTAAGTACTAACAAAGTACTTACTAAATGTAAATATATATTTAATAATTTTTTATTTTTAATTCAGTGAAGTTTTTTTTCAGTATAGTTATGACAAGTAAGATATAACAGGTAGAATCACTTAATAATTTTTATAAATTTGTAAAAGTAATAAAAATTAATCCGACATATAATAATATAGCAATAATAATCTATAAAGACGAAACTCCTAACTATATTTTACTATGCAATTATTTTACTATGCAATTATAGTCAATACATGTTAAACACTTTTCTTTCAGTGTATAATATACCCACGAAAGTGTGTCTAACAAAGTGTGTTCAAAAATTAAAGTGAAAAAAATTCGAACAGCGAAGTAACACGCGCAAAAATTAAAGTTTACAGCAATCGAGTCTCTTTGATGAGCAACGAGTAACACAAACGGCGTCTTATGTGATCGCGAGCGCACGTCTGGTATGCTCGGATCAACAACAGCCGGACTGGAAGCTGTTCATACAAGCTATTGCTTCTTCAAAGCGATCTTTATTCTCAGATAGCGATATACCTGGCGGCAGTTGCAGATGGTTATTAATAGAGCCACCGCGTGGCAAGATTTTGACCGGGAAACTGCTAGCCAAAACATGTTATTCTGCATTACGACCCCGATCTATTGCTTGAAGTAAGACGAGCAGCAGGCGAAGAAGATGCGCGTAAATTATAACATGGTTAGTCTGTCCGAGGACGTCTAATGATTAATGGTACTGTTGAATCGCGTTAGATTCAGGTTGATATCAGAGTCTCTTTGATATAATAATAATAGCGATCGTGACATTAAGAAGAAATTAATTTCCGTTATTAATAACACTCGATTTACTTGAAATAAACATTTTTTGTATCTATCTTGGGAAATTATAACCAATCATATAATGTCGTCATCTGGCAGCTGTTAATGCTATGTTCTTTGAATGAATGTATGAATTTGTCGATTTTTTGCTTAATTCGAATTAGCACATCTAAATATTGGCGATTTTGAAGTTTAAAACAAATAAAATCAAATAGGTAACAAGAATTTGTTCTATGTTGAATTACAAATAAATTTTAATATAAATTTAATATAAATTAAATTTATTGTTAGAATTTTTTATTTATTCAAATATTTAAAAATTTATTATTATCATATTTTTTAAATTATAGATTTTAAATCTACTTAACAAATTCCAATTGTAAATTTGCTACATATAAAGAATTGTGAAAGCGAATAGAAAAAGTCATAAAAGGACTAGATTCTTATTAATTTTATGGGAATTATCTTAATTGATTCATTAATTAAGGTAAGAGTTCGTTGCTGTTCGCTTACAGCGAACGTGCGAAAAGCAGGAAGCGAGTTTGAGAACCGCTGAGCAAAGAGAAAGTTGCGACCGACATATTTCGCGTTCGCACAACCATACGATGTGTATGTCTGTGACTCCTACAGAGCCTAAAAGACATGATACGCGAAGGACGAAGAAGTTAAACGCGTCAAAAAAAGGAATGAGGTAGAGGCACTAATAACTTCATTCGCTCTGGCGAATGAATCTACTCTGACCAGATCAATTAAGGTGTTACTGCAGCAGTCGTAAGTTGCTATCGATGGGAATTCCTGGGAAGTAGAAGTTTTCGCTGATTTCTTCGTTTAACTTTCGAAAACGGAAAAAGAACCATTTTCCTTCTAAATTAAATCTTGTGTATTATATCGAACAAAAATAAAATTAATTATTTTATTAACTTTTTAATTTTTAAACATATAATAAGATTGAATTGTCTATTTGCATCTTTAAACTTAATTTGCAGGAGTTTCTTACTGAGACGGAAATGTTAATAGATCTTTAGTCGTTGTAATTAAAAAGATAATTAAAATGATATTTAACATTGTACACAATTTTTAAATAAAATTTCAAGTTAAGATTCAATATTAAAGTTATAATTCGACATATAAAAATCAAAATTATTCCATTTAAAATCAATCAAAAAGTGCGAACATTGTTATCCATTTTTTCTTTTAAAATTAACGATGGGAAAAGTCCCCCCTCCCCCCTTTTATGCTCAATAGTTGCTCAGAAATTAAAAAGCATTTTTATTGAAAATTCATCAATTAAAGAATCCATGGAAGAAAAAGATTTTCAATACACTTCATATGAACTGAGTAAACTCATTGTCAAGCAAACGATGCGCCACATCGAATAGCGGTACTTCGCATTCATGCTGTTACTTTCGCTGCGCCCCACTCGCTCTCGCCTCGTCGCGTCATTTTCATTCAGTGGTCTCGTAAATGGATTTCTAGAGATGGACTCGATCGGATGATAAAGATAGTTTCGTTTTTATATGAACCATGAACTTATGTACGCGCGCGAGCTATTTGTTTTCAAATTTTCATAAAAATTTCGACGAAACACTTTTTCGTTTTTTTTAGACTTAATTGTTCCAATTTTTTTTATTCTAAAGTATTTGTATTCTATGAAAACATGTTTGATGATTATTTTGAAACAATATTTCGTTCGTAACAATAATGTTCATACAAAGCAATGTACACGGAAAAAAAATGGTTAAATAATTTTTTCACTTACAAAGTTAGTAAAAATATTCTGGCTATTTTTGTCGAACTTATGATTACTTGCTTGAAAATAAAAAATATTAGAGGTGCAAGATACATTACAATTATAATAAATTCATTCAAGTAATTACTTACCGTAAAGCAAATCATTATTCTTAAGACTATATATATAAGCACGAACAATGTAAGAAAAGAGTGTTATGTCTAACATTTTCAAATCTAATTAGAATGATATAATGTACTTTTGTAATTAGTAATAAGTTGAAATAAATATATTAAAACATTTTTTAATTAAAATTTATAATAATTTAATTTCTCATATCCTTAATTTATCTAAAATTAAAATTTTTATTATGTAAGTAAGTATTCCACATCTCTATCTCATTTTAAACTGAGAGAAAAAAATAGTTGCAAGTATCATAATATTTAACTATTTTGTAGTCATTTTTGGGGACAACTATAATTAAATTTATAATTATTTTAACCACGCGCATTATAGCTGTTTCAACATTCAATTATGATCATCACAACTATGATATGCATTCATTGCATGATTATCTTACATATAAACGGAATTTGTATATAGCAAATTGTACTATAAAATATTATAACAGACATAATTTAAAGCTCAAGAAAAACCATATGCCTATATACAGTGATTTACGGTTTACTATCGTAAACAATATTCATATTAATGGTGATAGTCTACCTTTTATGCATAATTATACCTACATCTACACTCAGAGAAAAGTCATATTAGCAACTAGAAATTCGAAGACAAACAGAGCCTCAACGTATTGTAATAAGAACGATAAATAAGTAATATGAATTAAAATGTCTTATTTAAAATATAAGATATTTGTATTTTATATATACATTTCAAATACAAAATAGTTTTTGTGATTTTATTTAAGTACACATTTCAGTTTTCACCTATAGCTACAGTTATAATATTAAATATAATAGCGGACCCTTATAAGTAGACACCTGTCAGTCAATATATGGTAAAATTTAGTAAAATTTACTAGAATTCTAGTGCATATATTATATTACTTTTTTCCGTGTATAATCCTTCGTTATAATTTTATGCAAATACAATTTCTTTGTAATTGACACGCGTCAATATTAGTAATATTACGTGATCGAAGGTTGCTGGAACCAACGACATGTAGTCTGCTACTGCTCATTATAGATACACTCGTGCACATCGGATATAGCAAGTTCTACAAGCGATTGTGCCTGATGAGAAATTCGCGAGGCGAAACAAGCACGACGATACACACTTCGTTCACCGTCACTTTCGCTGCGCTTCGGAAAATCCGCTATTCCCGTTCGACGGTCATGCGTGCGTGTCTAAGCGCGTGACGTGCATACGGGGTCGTCATTGAAGAAGTAATCCACATTGCATGTATGTGGAACACAAGAACATATCGTGCGCGGTAGTGCGGCCACAAAAGAAATGGCGAAAGTAACAGAGTTTGATAAACATTTTCGATAAGGTAATAATAATGTATCATAATTCTTTTTCAGTAATAATATATATGTATGCCCCTACATAATTAAATTTAATCTATAACAACTATTTATTAATTACCTATAAAATAATTAATTATTAATATAAATTGAATCAATAGTAACTATATTCAGTATCTATAAAATAATTGATCTATAAGATAATTAATTATCTGTGTATCATAAGATATTTAAATTTAATCTAAAGCACTATAAAAATTGCAGTTTTTGAAATTATTATAGAACTTATTCTATTAACTAATCTATTTTGTAAAAATTTATTCTATTAACAAATAAGGTAATTTCAAATTTAATACACGCGATCGCCGATTAGTGGTTGGCGATACGAATCGCTTACCGCTTTCGCATGTCGGCGAGTCGCGGCAGTATGTTGTACAGGCACAAATGCAAGTGCAAGGTAGTGCAACGGCACTCCGGGAGTCCGACAGAAGTGAGCGAAAGTTTCTTGCGTCAGTCATGCAAGCACATAACGCGCGCATAATGAGCTATCGATGTATGCACCGTGATCACGCTGTCGGGAATCTCGGCTTTTTCACCTTTGGACGAGCCGTTTTGCTTTCCTGCGTCGTGTATTTTAGACTACATTTTACAGCACTAACAGTTGCCTGCCTGGTTAGATGGACACGATCGGCGCTCACTTGGAAAATTATCAACCGTCGACGAGGAAGCAGTCTCGAAATCTGTGTTGAAATTATAAGGTCCAGTTTTTTGTTTCCTGGTTAATTTATGATTAGATTTAATTTGATGATAATGTGTGTAAAAATTGTATTTTTGTGGCTATGCGGTTAATCACTAAAATGATAATATTAAAACGAGAAGGGCTATATTAGAGCCTCGATATCAAGATAACTTACGCTATAATAAAACTTTATTGAAACAATGATAAACAATTTTCAATAACAAATTTCAAAGGTTTCGACCTTTTTCCAACGGTCTTCTTCAGTGAATATGTCTGACTTATGTGTTACTGATCGGTATACAATTGCAATCCGTCTACAAAACTTTTTGTTCCTATCAATACATATCAGTTTTGATAAAATTAAATTATCTTGCTAGACTCTAATAGACCTTCTCGTTTTAATATTAGTGAATTTATTCAAATTGAGTCGAGAGAGTCTTATAATATATTTAATTAACTAAAATATAACTAAAATATATATATATATATATATATATATATATATGATAGTTTTATAATGACTTTTAAAGTTACCACTATTATATCATCAGTTTAGTGATTAACCATAGGTAAAAAGAAATATAATTTTTATATTATCATCATAATAAATGAAATTAAGTTTAAACCACAAGTTAACCAGAAAATGAAAAACTGAGCTTAAATGACTTTCGCTATCTCGTTATCGCTCACCGGCATCCCGCGTTTGCTATTGTCTTCAAGTTTTACAGGTATGCCAGACGTGAGGCGTGCGGTAACGGTATAATGAAGTGAGATATCGGTTGTCGAGGAAGTGCCACCGGAGAGAGATTTAGATTATGACTGAGCCGATCGAGGAAAGTGCCGCTCCGCTGCATACGAAATGAACTAGAAATCAAGATCTAGAAACTACATTTTGCTTTCGTTTACGACAAAAAGAGAAAGAAAGGATGCGTTCGATTATTATGAACGTGATGGCATTACCAAAATGTAGACAAAATGTGTGACAAAAATGTATGTATGTATGATGAAATTAAAAATATTAGAAAATGTATACACAACACTCTTATTTATACAGGGTGTCCCACATTTAAATGGTCTAACTTCGGGAGCGTGTAGAGGATCGATAAACTAAGACAGAAGTTCTTTAGAGATATGCTCGTTTTTGCTTTGTTTTTGGAGAAAATCGCAAAAAAGACAAAACATAATTTTTATTTTTGTACTTATTTATTACTTATTCATTCACACTTATTTATTTACGTTGTTGCTTGCTTAATGCAGACATTGTTGAAAATGTTGGCCTCATGCAACAATGCACGCATTGTATTCTGTATGGACAGTTTGTGTTGCAGCAACAAACACTGATTTGGTCAACGTAATGACTCGCTAATCCGGCACTCTTCTGTCTGAAAATTGGCACGCATACTCTCGTATCACCTCTGAAGCGTTATCGCTGAAGTCGTATACGAAAACAATAATATTCCAAATCATGGCTGTAGTGCATGAAATATCACCAGATCAGTGTTTAGCTGCAACACGAGCTGTCCGTACTAAATGCAATGCTTGCATTGCTGCAAGAGGCCAATACTTTCAACAATATCTACATTAGAAATATATGCATACATTAAGAAAGTGACAATGTGAATAAATAAGTATAAAAATGAAATAACCGAGGAAATAATGTTTTGTCTTTTTGAAATTCCCTCCAAAACGAAGTAAAAACGAACATATCTATAAGAACATATCTTTTTTCTTAATTTATCGATTCTCTATATACGCTTCCGAAGTTTGGCAATTTAAATTCATTTATTTAATATACAAGGACACCCTGTATATTAAATTACTTCGTAACAAATAGTAAACAATACAAAACATGTAACGCATATATATCAACATATGACGTAATATTATTAATTTTAATGGAATGGATTGTATAAATCTCTAGATAATTATTAGATAATTATTAATCTTCTGGGCTAACGGTGGGTCTATTGGACCCACTCAATTATAAATCTCTTTGTAAAAAATGTCAAACAATTCAATTTTTTAATTATTAAGTCTGCAATTTTAGATTATTCTTATTTAAATATATTTAGAATTCATTTTTTTAGATATGAGTTATGCTTTGATTGCTTTATTAAAATTAATTAGTGTCTTTTAACTAATATAATTAATATAAATTAAATGAGACTTATAGCGTTTTTTTTTGTACTGTGTTATAGATTTCGATATCAACTCTGGAAAGTTCAGCGTATGAAAATTATTAAGAAAATCTAATCGCTCATTTTGTTCAATTTCGATTATGAGATATTATCGATTTAATTCAATGATTTGTGATTTGGCATTTTCAATGCGAATGCTGGGCACAGTTACAAATCGATTGTGAACGGTGCTTAAAATGACCCGTCACGAAGCAACGACCCGGAAGCGATAACTGCGCGCGAGGTCGAACCCACGGTCGATAAGGAGGTCGGGCATGTACATACAGAGCAGCGGTGAGTTTTTCCAGGGTGGTATATTCGTCGTATTAGTATGGACATCGTTTTGCATGTGCCTGATGTACTCTTATGCGTATGCTTTTGTATATGTGTGTCACATAATCGATGCAATCTTAGACAACGGCGATGCATTTCCGTACCGGGATGGCACGATAAGCCACACGAAATCTGATGCATTATTATTTCACGCGCTATAGCAAAGAAGAATGGTTAAACGTTTGCCAGCAATAAGCGGGACGGTTAATTAATATGAGCTCTACTTCAATGATTGATGTAGGAAAATTTCTTGACCAAATCTTGAACGCGACCTGAATCTCTCTCTTTAATAAAAAAAGCTTTCAAGTATGTCTCGTTTTGCGACGCGAGATAGAGAATTCGAAAATGTACTTAGTTGCGGTATAACTTATTATTAGTTATGTCGCGTCGTTGTGACGTAAATATCACTTGACAGATATTCGCTACGTGATTTAGAAATTATATATAGTTGATAATAAATTTTATATACAAGACTAGCGATATAATCGATCAAACTTCATGTTTCTTTATACAATTGTCAAAATTATAAAGATATACAATATTTTTTAATCTTTTAATATTTTTAATATTTTGTATTTTTCTATTTTTATCAGTTTTGTAAAAAATTTTATAAAAGAATTTTGATTAAAAGGAGTTCATGGATAAAAGTCGTTTTGATACGAAATACAGGATCAATGTATTCTATATGTTAAAAGTATCATAAAATATTCAATGTACATAATTATTTAATTGTCTTCTTATACTGGAATCGGACACGATTTCTAGGACATATGTGATTAGAGAAAACAACAACTTAAAATACTCAACGCTAACAATCAATGCAGGGTGAGAATACACGTTGTTGACCGCGTACGACTCGCGCACGATGTGAATGCGACCTAACGCGGCATAAACGCGTCGTGTTGCAATGGCCCAGAAGCAGTAGCTATAGGCGAAGGGTCAAAAACACCAAGCGGCACAGTTTCTAGGCCATGCGCTATCTATAAACCCCTGTGTGAGCTTCAGCCCCCGCTTCTCTCTCCCGCCTTACTCTTTCCACCTCCTGCCTCCCCGCTCCCAGCACTAACCCTCCCACACTCGTTGAACCCTACCTACACTATCCACAGGACACGGCACTTATACCACTATGTTCCCGCGCTACGCCTATATCCGTACTCTCTTTCTAGTTCTCCTTCTCTATCTTCGTCGCACTCTTCCAGCGACCAGCCATCTCTCACTTTCTCTTGGCCGTACCAATGAACGCCGCGCGCCGCGCCGCGCCGGCCGCTCTTAGAGCGGTGTCTTTGGCTTTGGTATAAAGAGCACACGGAGACTCGAAATAGAGTTGGCTTTTCGATATCTTAGTTTCCGCGAAATGTCGTTTCGGCCGAATTTTGGCCATGACTGCCGACGAAAAGATGTAATTTGCGTTCTTGAGATTCGATATTTATCCCGTCCGTGAATATTTCGATTCCTCACTTTCTTAATCCTTAAACTTAAATCATCAATTTATTACACAACGTGACAATAGAAACTGATCATAATAGATTAAGACCTTTAAAATGTTCAAATAAGAGAAATTAAATTATCTTGATAATGACAAGTAATTAATCAAATTGTATAGATTTTATATATTTTTGCAGTTTATTGAGAAGATTACATAATAATAGTTTGAATTTTATAGTCAATGTATCAAAAGCATTTAATTAATATATTTGAGTTTTTAATGAGATAGACACTATTAATTCCAAAAGTTCACTACATTTTTCAGAAATTAAAAATTTAATTTAGCAAATTACCTCGCGATTGTCTAATTTTTAATTAACATTAAAAATTGCTACGTATCACCATAATATCGACATTTTTAAGGTAATCAGTACCATCATTATGTCATTATCTTTTTCATAATTTCTATGTAGCTTATCAATCTTCGCATTATGCTCTGCGAACATCTTATGCTTCGCAGATTGCAGAATAGGGTAGATGAGATAGGGATATCACTTCGACGTCACGTGATCATGGAACGAGAGCGAGTGACTGATTTGCGCAATGACCGGAAAGGAACCACGCCTGCGATGCCGGGTCCAGGTCCAAGCAATTCGGCATTTAAACTTGACAATGGCGGCCAATGAATGCTCTTGAACGGGGAAAATAATGCAATACGCATGCACGCACCATTACCTGGACCTTCTCTTAGTGTCTTACGCAATCGATCTTCATCATGCCCACATTCGCACGAAAGTATCATGCAGGCCAGCGACCGACCGCTCTCTCTTCCGCGAAGGTTCTCATCGTCGTGCAGTACCATGTCGTAATTGGAAAAGCAGAAAATACTTGGTCGATTTTTATCATAATAACAAAATTTTAAATGTGATTGATATTTGAACAAAAAATCTCACCAATAATATAAGAGAAAGTAAAAAATGCTGTAAAATATTTTAGATGCACTATAATATGTGAAATTTACATTATAGAGATGAATTCTTTTTATAAATTTGAAATCAATATTTTTCACTCATATGCAAGTATGAAACAATATAAATGCCGAGTATATGGAATTTTGTTTACAAACATTAGACTCGCGAAAAAAATTAATTAGCAAGTATTATCAATTAAATTAATAGTGTTATTTCGTGATGGACAATTATATTCGTCATAAACATCCGATTATTATCGATAATTTCAACGGTAAATCTGGTGTAGAATGATCAGCATTTTCGCAAAAACACATCAACCTTTTGCAAAATTGCGACGTGCTTTGACATCGATTCATGCTCTTCCTTAATTTATTAATGATCATTAATACAACGGGTAAAAATTCGCATAATTTATTCGAAGATTGACGATGCGACAATATTTATGAAATTATAAACTTTTTGGATTTCTCAAGCATTAGGCAAAAAATGTTCTTAATCTCGAGAAGTAAAATTTTTAAGTAGGCTTTGATGTACGTGTTACTCGTAACAAAATTTCGTCTGCACTTTAATGCGCTTATTTCGCCCGCGTACATCCGCGCTGTTGCTCATAACGGCTATCTTTACTTGGTTTAATACTCCGGACTAACGACTTTCACTTGGTAGGAGACTCATTTCCTGAACATGCAAGTCAACCAGGCGCCGTTACGCGATCAAGCCGGAATGAAAAACGAAAAATTATTTCACGAATGTCCTTATTTTTAACATACTTTGCGTGATATTTCTGCGTAGATATTTGTGTTTAAAACTGATACGTAATAGCTAATACATCGTACATATAGACAAAAATGAACAAATATGAAAAATATGCAGATATGCCTACAGGAGAGAAATGAGAAAGTGAATAAAATTATTTTAAAGAATTTTTTAAAGAGACAAAATTCTAAAATGATTTTTTATGAAGAGATTTATTTTTAGAGAGAATTCTTCTTAAAATAATTTTTTTTTAGAGGACATTTTCTAATATCAAAATTTGAAATTAAAAAAATTTTTTTTAATTTTATTTTTTAGTATTTACTCAAATGCGCTAATAACAATTAAATAAATATAATTATTAGGTTAAATATATGAAATAACCGTTTTTCGTATTGTTATTATTAATAGTAACTGTAACTTTCTTATAAATAAACATTTAAATTAAAAGAAAGAGTTTTAGAACTTAAAATCTCTATAATTTTCGGAAGGTCACTATGGTTTTAGAGTCTCTGTGAGTTTGGTAATTTTTACTTATATGTAGAAAACTATAAGTCAGATAAAATGGGAAACTTTTTGTCATTTTATGGACTTGTCAGGTGCTCAAAAAAATTTAAGAAAATATTTGACTTTCTATTGTAAAAGCTCAAAGCTTTCGTTACAAAATCGTTTAAAAAAATTGTTCCTAAGATTTGTTGTTACTGAGTTATCGCAGATTAAATAAAAGAAGTATTTTGTTTTTAGTTGCTCATGACACCGTTAAAAATCATCGTATCGCAATTGAAAAAACAAATTCTTAAAGCTGAAACTTTGCTCTATCGAATCGTATTAGAGTCCCTATAAGAGAGTCGCGTCAATCTTGTCAAAATTTTCATTGGCTTTGAAGTAAAATGGCGGAACCAATCATCGATGCTATTATATCCCCACTTTGAGTATCGTGAACGCGGTGAGAGAGAGAGATTTAGATTTTAGAAATTGTAAGAGTAGAATTTACGTTAAATTATATAATATTGACAAATAGAATTTATGTTAAATTACAAAATATTGACAGAAATAGATCTGTTTTCTATAGCTGAATTAGTTTTACACTTTTGGAACTAAAATAGTGACGATATGAAACAGTACTGAAATAACACTTTCATTTAACAATACTTTTATTTTACAATAAAATATCTTGCCATCGTCAAACTGCTATATACTAATAATTTTAAACGCCCTTTTTAACAATATGTTTTAACCATGATTTAGTCATGTTTTTTGCGCGGAGAAGACGTAAAAATTATATAATTGATGACAAGGTTAGAATGTCATTTTTGACGTTATCCTACACACCACATAATATCTATATCTTTTATATATTTTTAATTCGAAACCTTTATAATAATGTATAAGCTTAGCTATTTATAATTTTGATACATCTAAAATAATTTCATCACTTTATTAATCAAAAAAGCTTCCACCATGACTTTGGGGTGATCCCGATTGATCACGGCTCGATTGGACACCACCAATCACAGTGACCGGTGCTTAGAAACTTTGTAGTCTCAAGTGCTGTGAATGGCTCGTGTCCAATTGAGTCGCGTCCAACTGGGTGCCACCCCATGACTTTATGCTCTACGTAATAGAAAGTCTAGAGCCCTTCTCTAATAGAGTCCCTGTTAGACGCCATTTTACTTCACATTGACGCGACTCTCTTATAGGTATAATTGTCAAATTTTTTTTAAAAACATGTAGACATTTCGTATTAATAATAATACGAAAAACGGACATTTCATTTCCACTTGATAATCTAATAAAACGATGCAATAAATAATAGGAAAAATAATTTCATTAATAACGGTGTATCGATGACATGGCTTTATCTTATTTTGGTATCGCTTGTCCTTATGTAATGTTCCATGGCCGATGATTCAAGCGGAATAGGGTAGGCGTAGCCGTAGGAGTGCAGGCACGACGTTTATGGCCTATCTTCACCGCAACTGACAATGAGTGAAATCGCGAGAGTGGAGCTTATCAAAAACTATCTTTTTTATCATGTCACGCGGCTGTTCCTTCCGATTTTCTCATGTACGAGGTGCGACCTATAGGATTAATGAAACAAACGCCCACGGACTAAAACGGCCAGATCACTTCACTTCCCGTTGCATAACGCAATTAAACGGTTATTTAACATAGCGAGTGCATGGTACTAAGTCGATTGAAGGGAAAAATGAGAGAGATGGTACAATAATTGACACTAACAATGAGTTGAACGTGAATTGGAAACGTACGTGTTGTTTTGCGATTTTGTTATCCCGAATATTCTATCATAATTCATAAAATTGATAATGATCTGTAATCTTACACGCGACTCTTCTAATGTCGTTTTATATAACGTACGTTTGACTGTATACAAGTTGCATAACGAAAGCGGTTGAACGATCGGCCAAAGGAAGCGTGGATTTGTATCTTATTTGTAAAACGTTCTGTGAGCGATATACGAAAATAATATAGACGTGGCACTTCTGAGAGAACACAAGACACAACTTTATTTAGCCTGAGATACACAATAATGGGGGTGATACAAGCGATCGACGAAGCGCGCGCGGGAAAGGTGTAAAAGAACATGAACTGCATAAAGCTTCATAGATGGGAAAAACGAAGTCTGCATCCATGCGCTCTGGCGATTGGTTGGATCAAGCGTTAATGGAGATGTCGCCACGAATTGGCTGATTTGATTATCCAACACGTTCAATAGGTGCATCCAGAAGCACGACCGCTCATTGAGCGCTCATTGAGCTCTTGTATCTGTTTGGTCTATATTTTTCGAACTAATGGAATATGCCAATCAGATGCAAGAGCTCACCGAGCGCTCAGTGAGCGGTCGTGCTTCTGGATGCACCCAATATATCCCTTTTTATTTACATGAACGCAAAATAATCGGATTATCATATCGTGATAACGTGAATAACTTTCATTCTTTAATTATTGCGTGTAAAATGTTATATGTGTATTTATAATCCTATATATCTAGAGAATATAATATATTTAATTACAATTTATTCTGAAAAGAATAAAGTATGATTATATTCTTTTAAATATACAATACGTAAGGGAGTAATCAGGATACACATATGTACACGTATAAACATATTATTATATTATAAAAGATATATTTACGGAAATTAATCCAAAAAGAAAATAGATAATCTCATTACCATTAATTGTGTTTAAAGTTTCCGAAATATTGTGTTAGAAAGTGCTTTGCAACGCTTGCCAAGTTTAATTATGATATACGTACAAATTTAATTTCATCGGCAAACTCGATTTCGCCATCGATACCATAGTCGGTTACATCATCCGTATTGAAGTGTCAAATCAAGTTATGCAGTAAAAATATATATATCATAAAAAGAAACTAGCCAATGTTATGTACGGTCCATCTACAAGAAACTACTTGGTTCGCATGTAACATATAGTGAGTATATTTAATTTCTAGCTTGCAGTGCAAATATCGGAAAAAGCAATTGTGTCATTTCATGAGTATGCGATTCATATAATCTAAAATTATTATATATATATATTTTTCGCTTTTATTATTTCTAAAAAAAACAAATCTTAATCGTTTCGATATTTATCCATTAAAAGAAACGAGATCTTTCTTCAGAAAAATTAACAATTATTTTCTGCTAAGTTTATTATATACATATATGAATATGAATATAGAAAATTATCTTTGTAAATATATTTATATGAAAGCTACAAGTCTCAGAAATAATTGTAATTTATCACACAGAGATATTTGGATCAGAAAGGATCAACAAAGACACAGCTTGACGATTGCGGTTGAGATTCACTGTGTCCGATACAAATAAATTCCTCTCTATGTCATTACAGTAGATCTACCGATCTAGCAGAGTTGTTACGTGGCCGAAAGGATGCGAGAGGGATAAAAGAGAGATATAGAGGGGAAGAGGAGGTAAACGGATAGATTCGCTGGGCTGAAAGTGGGGTGTCCATGATGGAGGACACAAAGACGATGCAGAAAATCTCGATATGTGAGGTTGTACCGCTCGCATAGATTATTTCCTCATGGATAACCCAATTAGAGAGATTATTTAACGCTCTAGTCGCGATCTAGTCTCCCTTCTTATCCACCATCTCCTTCTCTTGTAGTTACCACCTTCCTACCTTCCTACTTTCACAATATGTGCTAGCTCGGAAGGCGTGGTGGTTTCGCAAAGGGAAGGGCGAGAGCGGAAAGCACGCGGTGAAACAGGTACCACGACTTATAGTGGGTGTCAGTAAAAGTACCTATTTCTGTATCTAGGTATCTAAAGCCGCCTTCAGCCACGCGAGAGATTTTGCGATTGCTATCGAGTATGAACTTCCCGCAGAAACCTCGTTCCGAGGCTTATATGTGTAACTAAATGATAATAAATGTATCAGGTTGATCGAAACATACGTTTCTTGTTTTTAATTGTTTTATGACAATAATCACATAAGAAAAAAACAAATAGCTTTTTAAAAATTTCTTTCAATGTAGTATTTAATCTAGTACTTTATATTTCGAAATATGTGGTGATTAATATTTGTCATAGACTGTACTTTTTCTTATAATAAACGCAAATTAATGAAATTGGTGATCCTGGAACATTCTCGGCTCTACAACAAAAACAAACGGTAATCACGAGGATGAGAATAACTACAAGACAGTAAGAGAATAGAGAGAGAAGGCAGACTGGCAATCGGTTGATGAGATTACGTCGTTCGCGCATATACCTTACCTACACACACACGCACGCGCACGCGTGTGCGCACACACATACACACACCCCGCCACCACCATGCATGCACGCACGTACACATACACGCGCGCGCGCGCGCGCGCGTTCACGGTGAGCTCGGCAACGCGAGTGCGCATTGGGTTGTTCCCCGTGCCCAACCAGGGTTACCCGCGGTCGTTGTGTCCGAAAACTTTGGCAATAAACTTACGCGGGGCCTCGGGAGCGAGTGCGAGCGCACGGCGACCTGGCCGAACCGCATCGATAGCAGTGGCAGCGTGCCGCCGCCAGGATAGTTTCACTAGTTGCATAACTCTAATGGGCTGGCCACTGACGGCTGCTACTACTGTCGTCCGCTGTCGCGATGACCGGTATACGACAGAGACCTATCGCCACTCCCAACGGAGTATCTGATCGGAATCTTTTTTTTTTCAACGATTATAGTAGTCTCATGACTACACCTGTCAGAGGTACTTATAATTATCAAAACGGCCTCGTTAGATTGCGAGTAAATTAAAAGCTCAGCTTACAGATTTGTCATGTAAATGGTACAGTAAGACATTTCACCAATGTTCTAAAAACTTGCGAACAAAGTTTCTTAAAATTGTTTTGTTACAAAAGTAACTTCAAATTTACTACTTCAAATTAATTAAAAAATCGTCAATCGCCTTGAAGCTATTTTAAGTTGACATCCCAGAATTTTTCATTACATAAACAAATAGATAATATCTATATTCCACTCAAGATGCTCAATTTGAATGAGCATTACAATTATTCGTCATTAAGGTCCAAATTGCAATCTACAAATTGAAAATTATCACGCATATATGTCTCATATTAAAATAAATTAAACATAATACAATCTCTTCCTATCTGCCGAACTTGTTTTTATTTCAAAAAATTGGGCAGTATTGCTGATTGCAATTTTGGGCTGAAGTGAGTAGGGTGATCGACCGAAGCTTCGGCGTGTATCTATGTACAATCGACAGGTAGCCGATAGTTTCACCAGTTATGTAATCGATAGCATGCCAGCTACCGTCAAACGAACCGATCGTTTGGCAATGCAATAACAAAGTGATTGGTACGAACAGAATTCAAGTCACTAAACGAGACGACAGTTGAACTTCTTTGGAGAAAAACCACGAAATTATGATTCAATTTTTATGGATTAACAGATTTTAAATTGTACGAGGTGCGCAAGTTAGACAAAATGCAAAGTTATTTAGAAAATCAATAATTTTTCTAACAAATTCCATCTTTTTAGAACTTTTTATCTCGAATTATGTCTATCATCATTATTTTCGTCAACGAATTTATTTTCCAATTGAATTACTATTTATAAAATAATAGTATTTATATGACTTTGAATAAATTATTATTTAAGGTGTATACAGGGTTGGCAACGATATCCCATAAAAATAATTCGTTACCGTTACCGTTTTTTTTTCCTAAAAAGTAATTCGTTATCGTTATTCGTTATTATTTTGCAAAAGTAACTCGTTACTATTACCGTCACTCACAGTATAACGAGTCTAATCTAATAGAATATTATAGCATTTTTCATTGTCAGAACTTGTGCGCGCTCAGTGCACATTACTCTAATCTGAATGTAAAAATAAGAAAAAATAATTAATTTTATATGTAGCTAATTATATGTAGATTTTTGATAAATATAAAAAAAAACGTCAGAATTCTACCTTTTAATAGAGAAATAAAGCACAAAAACTGATAAATATATTATTTGATTTCCAATAACTTTTGTCCGAAACATTTTTCAAAATAGCCACTTCCCTCATACTTTTAAATGGAATGTACGTGTGGTCTCTGAAACACCCGGTATACATATATGTATATACATATACATTTGTGAGTTTTAAAAGTATATGTATATACGCTCTCTAGTTACGACTAAAATTTTTACATGGCTAGAAATAAAGTAACGATAAAAGTAATTAATAAAATCGTTATTACCCCAAAAATGTAACTGCGTTACCATGAACGTTACTCAAAAGTAAATATAATGTCGTTACCCATTCGTTACCGAAAAAAATAACTCGTAACGGTATAACGACGTTACAAGTAATGCGTTACTTGCCAACCCTGGCTGTACATGTATATATACATAGCGGTTACGCGTGGAATATCTAAACGCACATAATTGAGATAATACAGAAAATCACACACTTTTTGCATATTTATCTTTTTAATCTATTTATGCAACTATTTATGCAACTGAGATTTCAATATTCTACGCGTGAGCCGGATGATCATCACCACGTCGATTCTCAACCAGCCATTATAGTGGGTGTTGTTATCACACTTTCAACAAGAACGTTCACGCGTCTACTGACACATTGACACTCGTACGCCGCCAGCTCAGGCTTGTATTGGCTGACTGATAGGATTGCGCAAACGTCATCGAAAAGTTCATGATACAAAGTCACGTTACGAAAATGGCGCGGCACAGCGCGGCGCTGCGTAGCTCGCGCTACATGTCGATGGCTATGCAAGAGCGAGAATGCACGCGGGAATGTATCGGTGAATGTTAATGCCAATTCGAACATGCCGGTAATAATAATATCAGCGAGCATGGTCGCGCGACGGCCTTTCCCCGGCTCGTCGCGTCGCGTCGTGACACCCACTCTCATTTGCATTCGTTGCACGCTGGTGACCGCGAGGCTTGCTAATTAGTCGTAATTGCGGTGGCCCTCGACCAATAATATCGGATTCTTAACTTAAAACTTAGAAAACCCGTGAATCTTGATGTAAAATTTAATTTAAAATTGACAGGCTAACATTCGATTAACGAATTTGAAAACTGGGTTGAGATTTGACAGCCGAATTTTCAATTTTAGCTATACAAAGAGATAAATTTTCCGAATGCACGTAATTTTTTTCTTTTAATTTAGTTTTTTGCAAGAAGATGTACATATACATATACCAAGATGTACATATATATCTATTACTAAATAGTCGGGTAAACTATTTCAGGATTAATTTTGTGATCCATATACGGAAAGAACAGTTTTGAAATCTCTAAAATTTAGTTGGATACGGATCTAAAAATAATTTTGTTGAATTAGTAAAATAATTATAAAGGATGCTTAATAGGATGGTTGCTAGAGTGCCACATTTTTATGCAGCATATGTTGCTCAACATGCTTCAGAGTTGTCTACTAATATTTTGATAATCCAATAAAATTATTTTTAGATCTCTATTTAGCTGAATTTTTAGATATTTCAGTGAAATTGTTCTTTCTGTATATATATAACTTGAATTGTTGGTTCAAAATCTTCGGTGTTGACAAGTTTAGCGTTTCAATTCGATTTATTTGAACGATGCTTTATATCGGATACAGCTTATTTTCAAGGAGCGCCGTCAGTTACTATATACTTATGACTTTTTTTGTTTTGCGTTGCAGATATAAAATTATTATTAACAGACATATTTTTTAATGCAATAAAAAATAATGTATTTATTGAGAGATTTATAATTAATTGTTGAACGAAGCGCGGAAGTTTTTTTCCAGTGTGTGGAGTTTATTGAATCTATGAACGCACAGATTTGCTTCGTTCAACAATTAATTATAATTCTCTCAATAAATACATTATTTTTTATTGCATTAAAAAATATGTTTGTTAATAATAATTTTATATTTGATGGATAATGAAACGTAATTTGATGAAAGCACCAAGTTATTGTGGTCAAATTAAATACATGATATTTATGATAATACAAATGGAATAACCTTTGGCGCAATTTTACATAATTGCAATGTATAGCTTTAGGTTAACTCGGTTGACCTGTCTCTATCGTTATCACGCTATTCAACTGATCTTTCCCTCCGTTGGAAATATGATTTTATCAGTTTATATAATTTAACACTTCGTCAATTTTCCGTTCAGTTCGTGGAAAATCGTATAAAGCGACGTTTATCGTTCGGTGTTTAATTTAGCACAGTACATAATCCACACAGTAAATTTCTCAAATATCTCTGACTTTAATTAGAGATCTTGATAATTAATAAGTGAAATCGTGTTTCGGCAGTGATGATTAGAATCGCAGAATAGCATCAAATTTTTCATTTATAGAATTGAATCGTGCAAGCTTTGCGAAATTTTTGTGGAAAATTCTCAAATTTGTTCTTTTCTTTCCATTTCAACCTACCGCTTTATTCAGCATTTCAAATGTATTGTAAAAATAAAAAATCTTATAATAAAAAAATATATTTTCTTTTTTTATAGTAAAAGATTATGCTGGATAATTATTAATGTGTTTAATAATTCATAGTGTGTTTCACTGTACCTGCATCGCGTGACAAACAAATACCTTTACCATACCGTCGTTGTGTTTCTGTAAAAATTTATCTCGAACAAGGTCAGGAGCAAGTCAAGTGTCGATAGTACATGTTTCTTAATTTATTGCGTATCAAATACGACAAAAAGACTATCCATCTCGATAAAATATAATCCATCAAAAATTTAACAATTTAAAGGTTTAATTAAAACGGTTAATAAATATTTAAAACAGTTCCTTATGTAACTTATGTTACATGGAGCATTGAACGCGATAAATCTCTATCTAACGCAAACCGCATAAAAATAAATAAATGTGAAAATTCTCGGAAAATAAATATAAATAAAATGAATGTAAATTCTTTAAAAAAAATAGTCTAGTCTCTTTGAATTGTGCACCGATTTTTGTTTTATTAAAAAAAATCGTCCAACAATGGCTTCTATTAGAGAGATATTAAAAGCTCATATAATATAGATATTAGAAAGTTTACATTTTTTAATTATGTAAAATAATACATATGTAATTTATTTTGATGTGAAAAACCATTTATTTATTATTTATCTATAAACACATCCAATGCACGTAATTGAAGTCAGTTATCGGTGCTGTCATACTTTGTCTAACTTGCATCATCGAGATGTCGTAATCTCAGATATGCATTTCTTATATTTGATTTGCGGGAACGGAATAAACATGAGACATGTACTTCACATGATGTCTTGATCTCGTTTTACCTTGTGTACTTCGTGCAACGCAAAGCCGGCGATGTTTCAGGCTCGACCGTTAAGATAAAGTGACAGTAAACTGATTTATGATTTGCGTACGCAAAAGTCTCGCGTAACTCATATCCAATAACGATCGACGATTGAAAACAAGTGAATGGATTTATAGATCTATCTGCAACCTGTAGTATAAACCGAGGCTATGTTTTGAATTACAAATTAAAATAATGCAAGGAAAAAAGAGAGTTTATTTGATTCTAGTGTAACAAGACTCTTTTTTTGTCACATAAAGTGTAGATTTAAACTTTTGTAAGTTGATTCTGTGGGGAGTAAAAAAAAGTTTTAAAAGAATTTAATTCTTCGAGCAAGAAACTTTTTTGACGTGATATGATGATATCATCTATTTATGATTTTTAATTTTTAACATTCAATATCCAATTATTTCAAATTATATGTATTCGTAAACTGTTACTGTTGTAGCTCTTATTATCATCTATTATTGTTAATATTATTTGCAATTTATTATCTATTAATTTATTATTCTTTAAGAATATGGAGATTAATCCCCAAGCACACACAGCGCCCATAAAGCGTTAAAAAAGCATTAAAAGAGTGTATATAAGTACTTTTTTAATGCTTTGCAAGCGCTACTGTGCAACTTGGGTTAAAGATAAATTCTTTAATATTATGACTAATTACAACAAACCATTTTATTGCGAAAAAAGCGATTCCGGATTGATTTAAGAATCTGTACATATAGAAATAATGACGCGATAGATATGGGATAGTCATTCTACGCATATATACTCGTATGTATGTTGCATGTGTAATACAATATACAGAAAATACGTAAACAATATATATACAGCGCATACAAAAAATAATCGATAAAGTTAATTATGCAAATAGATTTCTCACTTCTCTTTTTTATGTGAAGTCTCTTTGATCTTTCTCGACATCGAGACGACAATCGATGATATGCGTTCGCAGCGGTAGCTCCTCGTGCTCGTGCACGCATTTTTTGCAACAGGCGTGCATAGTGCGCTCGGCACGGCCGTGCGTTCCGCTTGCCAGCGTTAAGAGAGCGAACGATTCACCTCCCGTGGCCTAAATAAACAACCGAGAATACATCGACCCGAACGCGAGCCTAGCCGTCGCTCCGCTCGGAAACTCGTCGACTTCGCGCGCTTATACGACGGCGCGACGCGACGTGCGGACAGATTTGATGCTGCCGCATCGTTGCGCTCGATGCAGCAATACGACGATAACCGATATAGCCGACGGCCGGAAGAATCCGACATGATGCCGACAGCCGTGCAGATTATGTGCTCCACAAGGATTGAATTCGATACAATTTCGATGTATCCCAATCTCGATGTCGTATACCTACGTAGACATCGAATTGACTTTCGTATTCTTCGCTAGCAGCACAATAATTGATGTTGTTTTGCGAGATCGAAAGATCATTAATTGTATCTATTTGAATTTACCCTTTACAAGTTGCAATGCGATTAAATCGACGCAATTTTGGATATAAATAATTATTTTAATTAGTGTGATATGGCGTGGCCTATAATTTCACCTGTTTTAAATTATCGTCATTGTGTCAGTTTCTGTTCACGTAAAATGGTTATAAGCGAAACTTATTTACAATCCTAGAATTTTAAATGTCTGTTGTATTTCTCGACGCATATACGGTCTAAAATAAAGAGATATTGAAACTTATTTATATATTAGTTAAAAATAAGATAATAGCGCTGAAAAATATTTCGGAAAATATGTTTCTAATATCAAATACTTTATAACGTACAAGTGCAAAGTAAATATAAATTAATGAAAAAATAAAGAAGTTAAAAATAAAAATAATATAACCAAAAAAAAGCCTAAAAGATATATTATGTTGAAAGTTATTAAAATTATCTGCACGTTAGAATATCGTATTTTATTACATATTGTATATACAAAAAACAATATTACATCTTACTTAGTAATATTGCTAGTAAAAATTAATATTGTTATTAAAAATAATATTAGAAGATTACAGTATGTAACAAATATAATATTAACATTTCGATAAAAAATGAATATATTTTATATTTTGCTATTGTTAGGTGCTACGATCGTTCTATTCATATAAAGGTTAATGATGTTCCTCGATGTCATCAATGAGCTATATGTATATAATAAACGCGGAAAGAATATCACTTTTCTCTATGATGCACAGTTTGTTGCGTAAGTTGCGCTCTCTTGCTGTTCGGGCTACAAAGCGCCACTGGCATTAAACTTCGCTATCGCGTTCGCGCACCCATTTTTCTGCCTACTTTTGCGGCGTATCGGCGAATTTTTGCTTGGCCTACTTCGTCTTATCGTACTACAGTAAAGCAGCAGTGAGGCTCGACCGGGTAATTCGTGTCCCTCTCCTTTCCTCGACCGTCGTCGCTGTCGCCGTCGTCTACGCCTTGTCATTGAAAGTATTCAAGATCTAGTGCAGAACGCAGCTGCATATTGTGTTGGCTGCACACGCCACGCAAGACGTCCCTCGCGAGACGAGATTATTATCGAGTGACACACACGCTCGATGATTCTTTGCGTCTATGGTCAAGAATCGCGATTGAAAGCCTGGATCTCGCATTTGAATTGATGGATAATACTCCTGGGAATATCGAAATGCGCATAAATTTGCCAAAAGCGCGATGATCACTATATTTTTATTTTAATTTCATACTTATTTTTTATCTTATGAAAACTTGTACTATTCTGGGTGAATTATTTCTGATATATATGGTTTCCCAGTCGAAGATAAAAGCGAATGCAAATAGTATCGCGTTGTTGCCTCGCCTAAAATTCTCACGAAATATTTGGCCTAAATGTCGTAATGGGTAATCCGCTGTCCCGAATTATGCTTCTCGGAATGTAGAGCAGGCGGGTGATAAAATCTCATGCTTCGTGTTAGAAACCTTACGATTATTACGTAACAATGTCTACGTGCAGAATTTTTTGAGTTATGAGGAACCAGAAAATCATCACGTGTCACGAGAAACGGAGTAAAATAAGAATAGAAGAATCGTTAACATGTTATCATTTGGAATAGCAACGTTATTCTTATTGTTACTTGGCGAATATATCATTATCAACGAAGATTTTAAGCTTAATATCAAGTCTTCGAATTATTCGTACTTTAATTCGTAATTATTTTGTATGATAATACAAATATGATGATAAATATTTCTAGAGAATTATTTTGTAAAAAAATTGTTTGTTATAAATTCTTTATTATATGTATAAAAAGAGAACAATATTTCTTATAATACAAATATTATTACTTTATATTATTATAGGTTAAAAAATATTATATCGAACCTGGTTTAAAGGATTAAAAACGCAATTTAAAAAAAAAATTTATATTTTTAAACATTTTTATTTAGGACCAGTTTGTATCGTGTACGCATAATACACTGAAAATATGTGGTAATAATGTTTTATTTAATATATTATAATATTTAATAAATATCATTAAACATGATAATAGTAATCAATCGTTTGGTAATAATATGAAAAGTAAAATAATAATTAGAAACTAAATAAGTTTAATTAGATTTAGTTATATATTAAAACTGAACATTTAACTGAAATTATTTTATCAAAATTTTAGTAAAACTATATCATTTAAATTTGATTATGATTACAAAACTTTGTTTTATAACATACGCCCAACATTTTCTTTTTACTACATATTTTACTCTATAAAATATACAAAATGTAAAGTAGCTAATAGATATGTATATATGTAAGTATATAATATGTAAAGAAGTTTTTCTATCAAAATAGAGAGATATCACCCCTGTCTTGAATTTCGAAACATCTCCTATTCAAAGCATACGGAAATATGAGAGCCAGAAATCCTTCTCTAACTATATCTAACATCTAACATCTCATCATTATTCAAATCGCGTTTCAGTTTACACTGTACGCTTTACCTATCCGATCCCGTACATCCCCTCGTACGTATGCGAAATATACATATATACCCCGAGGGATTCCTGCCTTCAAACGCAGCTCATTCCGCGAAATTACATAACGTTTAATGTAAAGAAAAGCGCAACTTGACTGTGACCTACAGTGGCAAGTACGCGCGGAATCCTTGTCTGCCTTCTTTAAGTCACCGAGAAACGGCGCCGACCTCAGTGCCAGGGGTACGCATGCATATACATCGAGGTTATCCCCGGCAACGACTTCTGGAATGAGATTCCTATTCACCATAGACGGACGTTTTTTCCTCCGTGTAGAGCGCGCACACGATTCAAGGATTCCAAACACCGCCTGACCCAGATCTTCGTTAAACTTCGACCGAGCAGTCGCGGCCGTATAAACAGGTCGGTTCTAGCTCAGCGATTCTCCTTACCCCGTAACTACAGCGAGAATGAAAAGTCGCTACATATCACGATCACGCAGGAAATTCGCGTCGCTATTCTCTCAATTTAATTGTGCGATAGATTGTCGTTGAATTTATTTTCCTACATACCATCTTATTCGTTCTATTCTTAAAGTAAAATTAGAATTTATGTAGACATGATTACTCATAATTGAATTCATATCCGGTGATTACCATGTTACTCTTACGTGACTGCAACTATAAATATGTACACAGTAAATATACAGGGTGGTCCTTAAGTATTCTAATTTATAATACAAGATGAAAACTCTATATGACGAATCATATGTCCAAAACGGCTTAGTTTTAAAGATACAAATTGTCAAAGTTCAAAATTTTATTTTTTGCAGCGATGAAAACTATTCGGATTATTTTTTAATGAAACTTTGTATATGTTTCAAGAACACGCACGCTCATCTTTTGGGACCATATATTGTTTTTTTGTTTAATCAAGGGTAAACCAAAGGTAAACTGATATAATAATTTAATATATATATATATAAGCTGTTTTGAACACATGATCATAAAAGTTTTCGTTTGGAAATTAATGTAAAGAATTACCTCTTTTAAAATCTTTTAGAATACTCTTTTAACGACCACCCTATATATATAAATCGTTCCTTTATTCTTAATATTTTATACATAAATATTTCGTATGTGTAATGATAACTGTGTCGCATTGATATGCGAGTTCTAGACGTAGGAAGCGTCACGTTTGTTGTACAGGATGTTTCGCAAACGTGATAGCGGTATACCAACGCAACGCGCAACGGTGAGGTTTTATTCTTCGAGTAACTTGCGCGAGGACTTTGTGCGCGTAGCACAAGTTCCTTGTCCGTCACACGTTATAAATCAACAGCAACAAGGTTATCATTTTTCTTACTTCTTGCAAGTCCACCTTGCACACGAGCAATGACTTCTCGCCTTGTGCGCAATTGTTGAATCATCGCATAATATCCTTCGACCTTCCCTCGGTAGAAGGAAAAACGGCACGTTTTGTAACCGATAATTAAAGACTTTACATACTGCGTTTCTAGATGATCATTATACGCTTTACGATACCTATATATATCTTTTATATGCTGCCAAAACCCGTTAAAGATTCTAACATTGTATTACGCGGTATTAATAAAGTATACGGTACTGCAACATGAGTTTATGAATGTTTACACACAAAGGTAAATCTATGTATGAAAGAATGTTAATACACAGCGAGATACGTTAGAACTGCAGTTACGCGGAATTCTCGTCTAGATGACTATGTCGTTTTACAAACTGCAAGCTCATCAGACACGAATAAAACTTACTGCCAATAACTGGATGTCGCATATAAAATGTAACGCGGTAGGCACTCATGTATATTTAACGCTTTTTAACATTCCTTGTACAATATAGCAAATGTTCATTGTCGATACGTTTGCGATTGCATTGACGATCGCGATACCGTGCAATTGACAGTTAATACGATTTCGATTGCTCAACAGCGCAATTATATGAACTCGTTTGTAAATGGAGAAAAGAAATCTTTGATGCTGCGAGATGAACGTGAAAAAAAGTTCCACCCTTTATCAAGCGGCTATTGACAATTCTCGTCATCCTCATCGCTGCCTTGCATAGTCGGTCTACGAAGAGACTTGCGAGAGAAAGACAGAGAGAGAGAGAGAGAGAGAGAGAGAGGGGGGGGGGGGGGGGGGGAGCCCTTCGCCAATCGGATCGCAAAACGTGAAATAGAGCGTGCACATCGTGTACGAGAGAGGACCCTTTTACTTGTAACTTGCGCATTGGCCAAGGATCGTTTCGTGTAAACTTGTCGCTGAAAGCTCTAAGCTTTGCACTCAATAATGTGCAACTACTTTGATAAACAGTATTGGCTATTTATGTACAATAATGTCTATAATAATGGAGAGAAATGTAATCAACGTAAAAAAAATTGATAGATTTTTATCTCATAAGTAATTAATTTACGGAATTTATTTTGATATCAATAAAAATAATAAAAGAATAATTATTGTATGTAATAAATATATTTATAATGTTTCAATGTTGGCTATTATTTCTGGTGTAATAAAATAAATTCTTAGAAATTATCTGCTAAACTAAAAATATTTTCAACAGAAATATAATCAGGAATAATTTATTCCATCATATAGCAATATAAATTTTTAATATACATTTTTCTGTATTTTTGAATAAAATTTTTATTTGCTCATATCAATATAAATACTAATAATATCTATAATAGTATTTATAATAGTATACTATAAATTAAATTTAAAAGTAGAGTCTTATTATTTAGTTGGAACTGACTGGCTTTACGATCATAATGTGTATTATTATATTCTTTTGTATGTAACGAAGAGTAAATGAGTGTTCTGAAGTACTTGTATATCTTTGTGTGTCTGCAAAGTAATAGCAAAAAGATAGTATTTACTTAAAGTTGGAAAATATTATTCTTTCGCAATTTCTAGATATTCTGGCTGGTTAATCTAGCTTCAACTTGAACATTCAAGTCCCGACTCTTTCGTTCCCCCTAAAGCCTATTCTACAATAGGGTCGCAAGCCGTAAGAAATTAACCAAGCATCATAGTCGATTATTTTTTTTTATATTCAACTGTGATTGGACAATTTCTTACGGCTTACAACTTGTGACCCTATTGTAGAACAGGCATAAGGGAGAATCCAGCTACCGTGGAAGGTCTCCATTCGAGCGACCTACTCCATCCCTGGTGAGTTTCCATCGCTGACCCTATCGCTATCCCTATCGTAGTTTAAAAAGAGCGTATGCATATACACGCGTGTGTACATACATGGCACGCCTGGAACGTCGTCACTCTTTCTCCTCCTCCCTCTGTCACGTATACACGCGTGTATATATATATATATATATCTCGCGTATGCACGCACGTAACGTAGTTGAGCGACGCGATATAAGGAGGGGCCGGACTATCGCTGCCTGGAGGTGGAAGGATAGAGAGAAGAGGAGGGTTAGGTAGTGTAGTATCGGTCATTACCTCCGCCGCGAGTAACTAGGTCAGTCGTCACACAGCGCCTCTGTCGGTTCCCTCGCACCGGTTGTACATGTTTGCAGCGCTCTCTCTCTCTCCCCCTCTCCCCCCCTTTACCCTCCATTCTCCCTTCTTCGCTCCCTTACTCGTCTTCACCGCACGCAACTCTCTCCCTCTTGTACATCCGCACATCGCGCGTTCCCTTATATGCACGCGTCTTACCGCCCTTTGCGCCTCCTGGCACTTTTTGATGCCCTCATCAGTCGAAACCTTCCACGCGATTCTCGTAGCGACCCGATGGAGGTCAAACCTTGGATCCGAAGCGCAATCCGTGTAGAAAAGATCCGCCTTTCCTTGACACATCCAACTCGCGTCCTTTGGTCTCGCCACTGAGAGATTTTTATATCCGCTGATTTTCATGTTACTCGTTTTGCGAGAAAAGGTAGAAATTTTAAAAGAAATTCTCATGGTCTCGAGAGCTTTTCGAGCTTCTCCGGGAAACGATTTCTGCGGTTGCAACGCAGGAATAACGTGGGATTATGAAAGCGTCGGTTTCGGATTGGTCAACCGACAGAACGAGTCGCGCGTGACATTTGAATTATACAGATGATATTTAAGAGAAATCCGATAAAATATCCTTTTGTTTATACGTGTAGATATATATATATTGTTCCATATTTATGTAAGAGTGTAATGAATAATATAGAGGTAAGGTACCTGAGCCGAATAAGGTCAAGCACTAAATAAGGCCCATTTTTTAAATTATTACTTTAAAACTCGCTTTAAGCCTACTAAATGCTTAAAAGATGTGTGGAAGTAAATGGAAAGGGATTAAAGAATTGGAATCGGTAGCAACACGTTTGTTTGACACAACAAAAACTTGTATATAGTATAAGCCATTTTTACAACAATCCGCTGCAAAATTTACCAGTATACAATGTTTTATAATTTATAATTCATTATAATATTATTCAACTTTCTAACTATGGAAAATAATTAATAAATTAATTTTTTGAAACACAAGTATAAGTATTTTTTTTTACAATGTATTTATTAAATAAGACTCACTTATGTGATTATTATAGCTATTATTATTTGTTTGTTGTGTATGAAATTTACGCCAGAAAATAACGATTTCCAATGCTGCTATTTTTTAAGAAGCCAAAATTGCATTCAAATTGCTGGAAATTTTCAATGATTAAAGAGTTAATTACAAACAAAATTAAATATAATTGTAATATTTGAGGTAGAGTAAGTCCTAAGGAATTTCCTTTCTACGATTAATAATCATTGTAAAACTGATTTAAAAAAATAATGTTTACCTTCTTTGTTATTTTTAATTTATTTTTAATTTGGGTCTTATTACATTCATATGCATGTAAATAAGGCCCAATGTCAGAGTTTAACAACATTTTTCGTTCATTTACACATATTCTATATAAACAATATATTTTACTTTTGAGAGTGAATGGAATGAAGATTTGATTTTCATTTAGTTTATTTGTATCTCCATAAATAGAATTTAAAAAAAATAAAATAAATTAGGTAGGCCTTAATCGGGGTTCATGTACCTTATTAGTTATACTAATATTATAGATATTTTTACACAATTTCACAATTTGACAAAAAATCGTAAAGTCAAGATAAATCAGTCGTATTCTAGGCAATATCTATGAATATCTAGAGAGAGAGAGAGAGAGAGAGAGAGAGAGAGAGAGAGAGAAGGTATCGTTTCTTTATACTTAAAGTGATACAATTTAAAAACTAAAATTTTTTTAAAAAAAGGAAAAACTATACATTTTTTAACTTCACACACCTAGAGAAAAGTTTCTTCGATTCAAACAAGATTTATTTGACTCAAAAAAATTCGTGCGTTATTATACGATTAAAGAAATTAACATTTCTTTGATTTGAACGTCATTTCTTGAAATCAAGTGAATTGTTTTCCTCAAAGTACTTACTTTCACTTCAACTTAAAAAAATCAACAAAAGAAACGATTTCTTTAATTTAAACATAACTTTTTAAAGTTATAAACGTTTAGACTTTTTGATTTTTTTAGTAGTTAAATTAATTTATTTATGATGATTGATAAGGTAATGTTTATTTAACTTATTCATAGTAATAACTTAAAAATCACATATTCTGAGGGAGCGATATTTTGAAAATATACAAAGTATTATAATTTAAAAAAAATATTTTAAATAGTTTTATATAGTTTATAAATTTTTAATAACTTGCAGATAAACCAGCATATTTGCTTCACTAGTGGTACCTATACACTAATGTTGAACTGATCTTATTGTTAGTATAAATCATCATATTATTTCAGTACTTAATAAGATATTCTATAATTAAAAAAAAATATATAAATTTAAAACTTTGTTCCTGTCAACTTTCGTTAAATTATGACCAGCTAGCTCTGGTACTAACATTTTTATGAAAAACGCACAGATGCGCTGGTAAAATTCACCGTGTAATAAAAGGAGAACAGAATCATTGGGCTGACGAGCTCCATCAGTTTATTTTATCACAAGCTTTCCATCATATTTTGCACGTCTTTTATCCAGTAGCCCTGATATACGAGAGTTATTTTTGCTCAACTCTATTTATGTAGTGATGAAGGGTTAAAGAACCGTCCCTTCGCAGCAAACTTTCTTAGATAAGTAGATAAAAATTCATGTATATTTATAAAATCTAGTTTCTATTTAAATTAATTTAACTAACAAATAAATTGCATTTGTGCATACTAGGACGTAGTTATTTTACATATACAAAATGTATGAAATATTTTTCGTATTATTATTTATTATTATACGCATTATATGTATATTTGCTTAAATATTCATCCTTTTAAAAAATTATTTAATAAGATGCAGAGAAGGAATTTGTGCCGATTGCTATCATTTCAAAGTTTACAAACATTTTTGACGTATTTTCTCACAAAAATGATAATACAATCTGACGCCATTTTCAAGAACTTATAACGTTTTCAAGACAAGAGAGTGTTGTTTTAACATCGCGCGAAAGTTTTTAAAGCGCATTTCACACTGCTCTTAGAAACGTTGAAAAATCATTTTTTGACGATTTGATAGCGCTTGTTTAAAATAAAATCGATTTAAGTTTCATAATTTTATGATTTTAAGGTAAATATCTAGATCAGGGGACCCCCCTCCAATGACGTTGACCTTGACATATGTTGTCAAGGTCATGACCCCGAGTGACCTTCAACAAGTTTTAGTATTTAAATTTTAAAATAAAGAACACTCATAGTACATATATCTGAATTAAGAATTTTAATCAATATTTACATTATCTAGTGGATATATATTGCACTCATGATATCAAAGAATTTATCAATTCGTTTCAGGGACGCGCGACCTTCACCTTCAACTCTCACCCCTTCCTCCCCCCTGCTTCAGGGGCGCACGACTCTCACCTTCGACTCTCACCCCCCCTGCCTACTGCTTCAGGGGCGTACGACTCTCACCTTCGATTCTCATTCCC
>NW_017299903.1:516845-519087 GCF_001594075.2 Trachymyrmex cornetzi | reverse complement strand
GAGAGTTGTACGCCCCTGTAGCAGAGGGGAGGGAGGGGGGTGAGAGTCGAAGGTGAGAGTCGTGCGGTCCTGAAGCAGGGGGGAGAGGGGTTGAGAGTCGAAGGTGAGAGTCGTGCGACCCTTTGTCGGAGGAGAGTGGGGGTGAGAGTCAAAGATGAAAGCCACCTAAAACTTGTTGGAGATCTTTTAGGGTCACGACCTTGATGACATATGTCAAAGTCGCAGTCGGCGCAGCATCCCGTACAGTGAATGACTATCAAACATATTTGAAAGCAATGAACTCTCGTGTTATATAATTGAACTTTTTTTCTTCATAACTTTTTAACGAATAATGAGCGACGGCTAAATCTTGTTGAAGGTCACTCAGGTTCATGACATGTGAGCGGACAACATATGTCAAGGTCAAGGTCATTGGGGGGAGGGGTCCCCTGATCTAGATATTTACCAATTTTAATTTTCATAATGTACGTAAAAAAATGACAAAGTTCAAATAGTAAATTTCAAAATGTTTTATTATATAATTATTGTAATCATTGATATAACATACTATTACCGCGCAATCTTATTTACAACAAAAATTAAATCATATGCTCCTTATACACTTTTTGTGCGGCACGACCAATACATATTTCGAACAAATAACGATCCATATTAACACATTTATGCTCTTATTATTAGGTATATTTTATGTCGCTATAATCGACTGTGCCGTAAACACGTGTAGTTTCTGAAGAAACAGTATCGTCAGTTTGCATAAGCCGACAGGTGACGTGTTCAACGTCTCAACACTCCCTCACGCGATCATTATTTACTGTCCACTGAGTTAATAATAATACTTGTGCAGAGACAGAGAGAGAGAGAGAGAGAGAGAGAGAGGGGGGAAGTACCCATTAATATTATACTTATTATCATAATCAATGTTTGATTGTTTTCAATTTTAATTATGTATCTTTGAAAAAATAAATTATTGCTTATTCAATTCAAAATTAAATTATCTTTGGAATTTGTATATATATCTAATCCACACTAGATACCACTTGTAGTAGCGTTTTTCATTGGCAGAATGGTACTCACTGATGAATGCACTTGAAAGTCGTTGTATATAAATCGTAAAGATGAATGTTTAATAAAAATATAGAAGCAAGTTACAGCACGAAATTCTCAATACATTTTATTGTACTATTCGAAAAAATATACATTGAGCATTTTATCAATTGATATGTCTTACTTTTAGATGAGATTAGTGTACAACGGCTTTAACGTGTACTGAATGCGCATCAGTTCCGCCAATGAAAAACACAATTAGATATATATGGTTACAATTATATGTCAAATTCACGTTAAATGTCACAGAAGCCTTCTAAAGTCCTGGATATAGCTCGAAAAGCGTGTCGATATAAGAATGACTAGTTGGTATAAGACTATCCATGATATATGGATTGCAAAGGATGCGTTCAAGGCTCGCCGGTCGTTGACCAAAGTTTACAAAGTACATTACGTGCGCACGCACGAAATGTACGGTAAAACCAATCGGTCCACGTGACATGTATTCGCAGTGGTATGGTATGGTATCGAGAAACAGGCGCTCGGCGTACTTGGTTATGCAACCAGCCGGTCGAAGGACAAACCGATGCACATTTCGCGATATAGCAATTACGCTCGGCAAGCGGAAGAGCGGATCGCAGGCCAGGAGGGCGCGGGATATGCACCGCCGCTAGCCATGGGGGAGGGAGAATGAGAAGTGAGCAAATATAGATGGAACGGGAGGGGCATCGTGGACTAATTCGTGGTAGCATTAGCATTTGCCGTACGAATGGATACCGGCAACGGTAATAATGGTAACGACGTGGCGCCTGCGATTGACAGACCTGTGAAGATAATCGGATTCGACAGAGAATTATCAGCGGGATTATCCCGGTAAATTATCTGACGCGGGAATTATATTGGGAATTGTATTCTTTATGAATTGGACATTGTGTCACGAATTAACGCGATATCTTCTATCGTGGGATTTGCCTTACTTTTGTTCTCGTTTAGTATTTTCGATTACCACTCTTTTCTAAAAGATATTTATATTCTTCCTATTATTCTTCCTTCCGTTTTTTCTGCTTTTCGCATAAAGCTCATTCAGGGAATGGAAAGTTACTTTTTAAAAGTAACAAGTTACAGTTACTCGTTACCGAGTAGGAAAAGTAACAAGTTACCGTTACTAGTTACCGATTTTTAAAAGTAACTCGTTACA
>NW_017299903.1:504574-516262 GCF_001594075.2 Trachymyrmex cornetzi | reverse complement strand
TACCAAAGAAAAAAAGTAACGCAGTTACTAGTAAAGTTACCAAAAAAGTAACTTGTAACTGTAACTTCGTTACAAGTAACGAGTTACTTCCATTCCCTGAGCTCATTCTACATTAGACGCAAGCCGATCGCAAGTTTGTTGCGACAGCCAATCTGAAGCGTTGATTTCAAAATGCAAGCTTCGGATTAGCTGTTGCAACAAACTTGCGTCTAATATAGAATGAGCTTGAAATATAAGAAATGCAATACGCAAAAAGGTTTTGTGAGAATATATTATCAAGGAATTTACTTTAAAAAATTCGATCACACACAAGGGAATTTGTACGCGGTTCATATAGGTATGCATTCCTTGAAACGACGAATTTTACTATCAAGCATACGACGTTTGTGCCAAATAAGTTCGCGAGCGACAGGAAACAAATATACCAATACAATCGTATATGGTTATCTTCGATCGAGAGTGACCTCAAAACATTCGAAAGATGTTTTACGAATTAGATTATTAGGATTTGGGTGATATGTATCGTTTACATCTTTCGGTGAAAAATACTGAATTTCTCTCCACATACAAAATATGTATCTTTAAAGAAAAATATAGCAAGTAAGAATTGTATCAATATTGTATCAATATATATGAAAGATTTTTTTTATTTCGTTTCCAATTAAGAGCGATATCTTCATGTCAAGAAATTGCTATAATTTCGTTGTAAAAAAAAAACTTTGGGGAAGTATAATTAAACACGTAAATCCATAATCCACACTTATAATGTAAATGGTTCGTAATGCAGCAAACGTAGCTCGTAATCGACTTTGTGATTTCGTCACGCCAACAATAAAGTCTTGAAATTCTAATAGGATTGGGCAGTATGAAGCTTTTGAAGCCTTGTACATCATCGTCAGGGAAAGAGTGACCCCAAAAATCACCCGTTTTTGAGTCCTCGATTTTGGAACTGAACTGTCAAATTTTATAATGAGACATTAATCACAGAGAAGTTTCAAGTTGAGGTGACGATTGTTTTCAGAGTTGGAAGGAGAGGTGGAATCGGAGTCCGCGTTATCGAATTATCATTATAGATCTGCAAAGTCCGGTCTTGAAACTTTCAAGAAGAACGCTTATTCGTGTGAACTAGTGAGCTGTGTGTGATAAGTACGTTTGTCTCACTTTATTCACGTACTATTACTAAAGCGAGACAGACGTATCCATCACGTGTGGCTGTCATTCTCGTACAGTCAGTCGCCCCTCTCCAGCGTTAACATAGAGAAGACTCACTCCAGTATGTAATATGTATAAGCCCACTGTGGCGAACGCACTTTCTGCAGATTCTTACGTAAATTATGCTTATATTAAATATTAATATTAAATATATTATATTAAATATTAAATATTCGTGAAATATCGCCATAAATAGCAGTTGAGAATAGTTACATATGTCATACAGGAGCCATGTGAAATAAATTTTATAACGAGTGGTATGCTTAATTGATCTAGCTTTCAATCACGATAGTAAAATATAAATAATTTACAATATGATTTCTAATTAATTTACAACATTTATTCTTAATAACCTTTAATATTTTATACATATTGTTTAAAAACAATGATTTCTAGATATTGACAATTTTATTATAACATTTATTAAAGTAAAAATAATTACCAAAATTATATCAGTAATACAAAATAAACAATAGGTTTCTTGTTTAACACTTTTTTAATAATATATCTGCAATTTATTTTAAAATTATGAATCTTTAAAAATATTGATGGAAATATAATTTAGAAGTGCAAAATATTTCAAAGCTTTAAAAGTGTGACTTCGTAATCAGGCTGTAAATTATGTAAGCAGTGTGGTCCTAAATTAACGAGTTATCCCCAGGATTGATTCACATGCATCATTGAAATAGTCGCCGGATGAACAAACGCCGGAAACGAGCCGAGACTGAAAGTTTACGTTCGCGCGCGCGACGCGGCCATAAATACCCGCGCGCGAACCGCTTAACGGGAGAATAATGAATATAACGTTTCAATTGAAAATTCGCGGTGTATAAGTCCCACTAAATAAATAAAACCCCGAGAAAAACAGTTTACAAAATAGAATTTACACGCGCACTGAATAAAAATGCGAAAAATAAACTCTCGAGGGTAAAACTGTGAATACTGCGCGCCTGAAATTTGATGCTTTATACAGATTCATTCAACGCTGTTACATTACACTTTAACCCTTAGTTAAATTTGTAATGTTTATTCAACTATATTTTTACGCAATGTATGAAAAATAAATTAAAGCACATGCACGCACGCACGCACGCATGCACCCGCGCACGCAAGAATACAAAAGATTATTAATTTCTAACTTAATAAATATGATAGAGCAAATAATGTAATGAAATTTTTCCATATATAATTTGTACTACACGGTTCAAACTCGACCAGCTATCAGACTTAAATTTATATATTAATAATATGCAATATCATGATAGTAATAAAGAAAGTTTTTATTTTTTTCGTGATGATTTTTATAACATTCGAAAAATTTATAAAAAATTCAACATATATACGGGTTTACGCTGTAAACGCTATCATAAACGCAATTGGGGCTTTTCGATATATATAAAACGCAATAACGGAAGTGCCAACTTCAAAAGTTCACGTTCGAGACATAACATAAATATTTGCAAAAGATCCTAAATTGGGTATGTGTGAAAATAAATCCTGCCCTCTTGTAAACTCGAAACGATTTTCTCCGATAATGGACAAGTCACCGTGTGACAATGAAAATGTGCATGTCTTCAACGATATGAAGCGGAAATAAAATATAATTTGTGATTGATCCTAAAATAAAAATGATACACGAAAACGAGTTCTATAGTTTTCGGATTATGATCCATTCATAAATATATCAAGCAGATTAGTAACTAAATGCACAACGTATAAAATATAGCTTTAGATCTACGAGGAGACAGAAAAGCCTTATACGCGTGTAAAGATACATGTCGTGAAAGCAAGTGTGAATTTCGCCGAAGTGGGACGCGACGTCGGAAATGTCATCAAGGGGAAGCTCCCCTCGCTTTCCAAAGCACATGACATAAATATCCGCAAAGGGTTCTAAATCGCGCGTTGCGGTAATGTCGAGTTTCAGGCACGCGGCCTGACGCGCGCGTGACGTATAGTCGCGAGTTGAAATTGCGAGCGATGCCGATGGCCGTGGTGCGATTAACGAGATTCGAAAGCGTCGCGTATCGGCATTACCGGGAGCATTCTGGGGCAAAGGTTGAGGAACGCTGACCTCGCACTGAAACGAAAGTCGCAACCCTCCGCGGAGGGCCGTCTCACCCTCACCCTTTGCATCTCTCGCCTTCCTCTGCGCGTACTCTCTTTCGTCTTCTCGCTTGTTCTCCCTTACTCTTTCCAGGAGTATGCGTGCCTCCATCCAACTTAACCGACCTCCTCCTCCTCCTCCTCCGCATTCTCTTCACTCCCACCTTCGCTTGCGTACACGTATACGTCAGGCGCGGTGCGCTCTCTTCGTGCTTCCGTCTGACCTACCCCAATGTCCCCTCTTCTCTCCCTCTTTTTCATCGTCTCTGCCACCGCTCTCCAACCGTTTGTCTCTTTTCCTCCTTCGCGACATCTCAATATTTTTCTTTGCCTTAGCGTCTCTCGCATCGACATTCGTTTGACACTCTTTCAACCTATTTTTCTTTTTTTTTCACTCTTTCTATTTTTGCTATTCCCTGTCAGTCCATTCTGGAATGTTAGCTATTCTTCCTTTACTATTCATAACCAAATTATTAGTGAACCGCATATGGAAAGGAAGATTTTATTAAAGTATCTAAAAATTTATCTATATAGATACGGATCTCTGAAAATAATTCTTTTGAACCGTCAAAATAATTACGTAGGGATCTCAAATAATGAGCAATGCTGCAAAAAGTTTTGATATAATCCTAGCAACTTGTAATTTGAGCGTTCTCATAAATATTTTCATAATTATTTTGACGATCCAATAAAATTATATTTATTATAGATCTGTATCTAGGTAAATTTTTATATATTTCAATTTTCCTTTCCGATGCGCGATAACGATGCGCGATCATGGTTTTGATAGTATCACTAAGCTGCTTTAAATAGAAGCTTTAAGTAAAATAAAGATATTGATTGTAAAGTTAAACATTCCGATTTTACATTTAGTATATGCGACTTTAGTTGCAAATTTTTACTTATGTTAACAATTTATGTTAACAACGTTTAATTTTTTTGCTATATTGTGTTATTAATCTATTCCTCTATATTAATTTTAATAATTCTATTCATCTTTATGAATTTAATTAACATTTAGACTGCATCGAGTTGATTTTGGCATTATTGAGATTAATAAATCTAGTAAAATATTTTAATATTTTATTGTTTTTAATTTATTAAAAGTATAATTTATATTGTTTCTTTAATGTCTTAAATATTTAGTAAAATTATTCTTAATTTCGGGTAAATAAAACCGTCACCCACAATGAGTGATAACCCTTGAAATTTTACGTGTCCCTCAAAATGGATGACATAACAACATCGAAATTATATTGTTAAATCAATTAATTTGATATCTAAATTCATGTCAAAGTATTTATCAAGGATTCTAAGACACTCCGTATATATGCAACGCAATGGCTATGTTCAGCAGAGAAAACCGCTCACTGTGAGCGCACACTGAGCAAAAAAAAGATTAATCTATGATTAATATGTTTATTTATTATAATTCTTAACGTAGAATAACTTGTCTATTATAGATAATGTTTAACGTCATTTTTCTTACTTATTTATTACTATTTATTATTTTTTCAATGCCGCGTTTGGGCCGTAAGGTAGCGCTCGGTGAGCGGTGGAGCGTAATTATAAGTCGCTCCACCACTCACTGAGCGCTACGAACCTTACGGTCCAAACACGGCCGTAGTTAGAGAAATAATAAACGGTAATAAATAAGTAAGAAATATGATAACAAGAATTATATACATATAATAGATAAGTTATTCTACGTTACAAATTATAATAAATAAACATATTAATCATAGATTAATCCCTTTTTTACTCAGTGAGCGGTTTTTTTTGTTGAACGCAACCAATGTTAACGACATGTTCCGGTCACAGGTGATGGACGTAACGGTTAATGCGTTAATCGAGGTAAACGCAATATGCCGAGCACGCATAAAAATAGATCGACCTACCCCAAGTAGCCACTACCATCAACGTATTTTTTCTTCTCCCCACCGGTGATCTTACAGAGTTCTCTCTCCCTTTTGCTCTTACTCCTTTGTTTCGCAAAATACTTCTTGGTGAATATACTTTGTACCTCGCTGCTCAGCCGTGCTACGTGACGTCCGGTCCGAAACTACCCCCCTCCCGACTATTGTACTCGACTTCCATTTCAGATGGAAATATTTTCTCGAGAAAGTAGGTCGTAGAACCGAAACAGACATAAGCGGAAGTACGAGTGTTCCTTTGAACATGGATACAAGGAAAGTTGGTGCATTAATAATAATTTATGAGCTGTTTTCTTTTCTGAATGTCTCTTCCAATGAGACGTCGCTGAAACAATTAAAAGCGGGCCGTAGTGCGTCAACAAAAGCGCACTTTTATGTAAGAAGCAAGGGAAGTTGTTCCTTAGTATAAACTTGGCGCTTAGATTCATAATTCCATCGCGTTCTCTATATTTTGTTTGTTTCCGCGTTTTCTTTGACGTAAACGGAACTTACTTTAGTCACTTGTAATACCGACGGCGAATTTACAAACACCGAGCGAGCTGCTTTTAGCGCCGTCTAAATCCAAGCTTTGCAAATAATACGTGGCTAATGCAACGCTCGTGAAAGTTGTTACGTCGGTGAAACGTCTAGCGTAGTACCAACAATGTTAATCTGAATAAAATTTTGTAGTAATAAAATTTTGTGTGTAGTAATCAAGATGGTATTTTTTATCAAAAAATTGTGCGTGCTCTCGCGTCCCTTCCAAGTTATATGAAAAAAAGTTCATAAAGCACTACCTCTGTAATCTGTATAAATTCTTGTATTATAGAATGTGAAATTTTTATTTAAATTAACATAAAACGTAATATATACTCTTCTACGACGTATCTCAATTATAATCGCAAATGTATTATGGGTATGATGCTGAACGTCTGTTTGTGCTTTTCTGTGTAACAATATTAAGTATTATTTTAATGCATATAATGCGACGTTATAAATAATGCAAATAATGCGATGTTACAAATAATTTTTTTATTAACAGAAGTGAACGAAAGTTGAATAAGGTTGTGTTGTTCCACCTTTCGGTAAACTTCAGCTCACTGTCAATTACTCTCTTACTCTCTTATGCTCTTATCCTTTTACTCTTTTGTTTATCCAGTAGGTAAATTACTACATAGGCTATCCAAAAATGGAATAACCGGCCCTTAAGGATGTATTAGACGTGCAGAAAAATAGACCCTGTAAAAAAATTAAATTTGGAAGTATGTTTAATATTTACATTTCAAATAAACTATATATGCATATGAAAGTTGTGTGAATAAACAATAAGAATTTTCAGAATATATATTGCATGAATAAGATTATATTTTTGTTTAATAACATATTTTTGCTTATTTATTTTATTTGCTATTATTTTTATTGTTAAAAATTAAAATTTTAAAAATAATAAAAAATTAACATTTTTCTTTTATAAGTACTTATTTAAATATTCAAAATAATTTATGCAAAGTTTCATTGCGATTCACTGGTTAGTTACAAAGATATAGAACAAATAAATATTTTATTGATATACTGAACAACTAGTTCATGTATCGCAATGTAATGTTACGTAAATAATCTTCAATATATAATGTACTTACAAAGAATTGAGATTTTTGTCATTTATTTTATAATACATTTCCATATATTTTTATTAGAGCACAGAATTAAAAAATACTATTATTTATTAAAATAAACTTATGATCCATCAGATAGTAAACCGTCACCAAATTTGTCATATTATATTAAACGTGATTTAGAATAATCTGTAATTTTTTCATAATTTTGTTATCATCATTTTTTGAAAATATGTATGAAACATCCTTAATGCGATACACAGAAAAAAGACTATTCTTAAATCAACCATAATATATTCATATATAAGCAAAAATATTATAATCTTGCTTCAAAGATATCAATCTTGATTTGATTAAATTTGTTTTAATGCAAGTATTACTTTGCACTTAATTCAAGACTTGCTCAATTAAAAATCTTATATCAATACAAATTCAATCAAATCAAGATTGATATCTTTGAAGCAAGATTATAATATTTTTGCTTATATATGAATATATTATGGTTGATTTAAGGATAATCTTTTTTTCTGTGTAGACATAAAAATATATTATGACCTATTTCAATTATTGTATATTGCTTCGTCTTTTTTCTCTCCCGTTTCTCCTTAGTCTTTTCATTGTTCCATCTCTTCGGCTCTCTTTCATTCTCTTTCTACCGTACTTCATTGATTATCAGTACTGGAGTACTTTATAGATCCTTTGTACGTCGATTTTTTGCGCACCGTGCATGTAAATGAACGACTTCCGATATACAAACGATTTAAAGATCAGAAAAAAAAAGATTCAAAGTACTTATCAATAAGCGCCTATGATATAATTCTTTATCGTCTTGCTATTGACATTCATAAAGTCTTACGCTGCACCAGCCTCTGAATACATTTAAAAAAGGAAATTTACTTTTCCTATTTTTAGAATAAGCAGATTAAAAAAATTAGATTATTGAAGAGCTCTTTGACTGAAAGATTGAAAATGACAATGTATCAATAAAAAGGTTGTGTTACCTTATCAAGATAAATATTTAAAATAAAGGAAACAGAACATAAATGAAATAATGTACTAAACAGTTTTTACATTTTTTCAAATATATATGATTATACAAATAAATGATGCAAAGAATATTATTTTAGAAAAAGAAAAGGTTGAGTACTAGAGAATTTTTTGCTCAATTTGAAGCTTATTTTACTTTCGTTATATCACAGATATAGTTGACATTTGTCATATTAATACTGATAATATTAACTCAATATGTTCAACTTCATAAATACGTCGAAAATAGAGAAATCTAAGAAATATCAACATGAATGCAGTCTTGAAAAGAAATCTGAGATCAATATCGTATAAAAATCGATGATCAGATGCACTAATTCGGCGAGAGAGATTCTATCTCTAAAGATTCATACGATATCAGGAGGTACGAGAGGGGAAACATTGCGGTAACGAGAAGCAATTCAAATGGCACGGCATATAATCCTACGAGTGAAGCGGAGTTGGCTAGAGAGAAGCTGGTCTGATAAAGTGTCTATTTTCGTGAGCGTAAAAGCCGCCTCTGCCGCCTCTCGACGAAGCGATGCGACGCGGCGCTCTGCGTGAGGAGAGTCGCACCACAATACATGCTGACCTATATTCGGGTCGTTGCTATTTCAGATCCATCCTTTCCATAGAGGAAGGTCGTCGGACTGCTGCGCGCGGCAAACGCGATTACGTAACCGCGCCTTGTTTTTAGCTACCACACTCAAACGCGATGTTCCTTCTCGATTTTTCGCTCGCTCACTCGCTCATAATCGCAGAATAACACGTCACGTACAGATCCTTCTAGAATCGTCAAATTAAGTATAGATCGTCAAATAAATTCTTTAACCAATTCGAAAGCAATCCTTTCCAACGAGAAAGAAAAAAAATTATCGTTTATATCGTTTACTTTTATAATCTTTAGAACCATATATCTTTATAATTTGTAAATTTTTGATTAAAATTCTATGAAAATAAAACGTGAAATTAATTTAGAAAGATAATATTGCTATCTATTTCTCCTTCTAAAGCTCGATTAAAAATGAGAAATATTTCTCATTTTTAATCGAAATATTTCGAGTCTAAAAAAAAATCAAATTTCAGTCGTCAAAGAATTCACAATAAAAGTATATAGTAATTTTTTTTTTCATCATAATTCACATCATATATTTATTTTCTGTATGGCAAAATTAAAAAAATGTTAGTCTGAAGCTAGGATTTCTCCGAATGGAGCGTATATTTTTAATTTCATACAGACGAATCAATGATTAACAGATTAAGAAATATTAAAGATAATTAAATCGTGAAAAAAATCATAAAGGATGATCTTGAAATTAAGACCAAACGATTTCTGAAAAATTTTACTGCGATCAAGAAATATTACTAGTTGCTTTTACTATATACTTTCTTTGATAAATTTTAGTTGATTTTAACAAAGATTTAATTAAACGCCAGTTTCCTATAATAGTTAATTGCATTATACATATTAATTAATGATAATAAAATATATAATATATTGAGAATGTTACATTTTATATTCTTGAAAAATTTAATAAATATGAAATGTAAAATATCACGCAAAAACCTCGAAAACATTAACTTCATTATATGATATTATCTATTCTGTATTGTTGTATTCACAGCTCTTATTAAAGAAACTCTAAACTATGTTCCGATAATTTTTTATCTGACACGCCGCAGAAACCACATCGCAATTGAAATAATAGCTTGCAGACACGAATCGACATTATCATGAATATGAGTATCGTTCATCGCGCGCGACGAGAGACATGTTTCTCTAATTGTTTTATTTACAGCATTTCTGCAAGGATATTTTGTGTCGCGTCGAAGGAATCGATATCTGCGAGACGTATAAAATATTCTTAACTCATTAATATGATAGAGTAATATAGACTCATTTCGATAAGAGATTGAATTAGCATCGCAAACTTGTCTGACTATTGCTACATTTTACTACTGTTATTTCCGTCGTAAATTTTTTACGGCTATAATTTCACGTAACAGTTTATGAAAATCTCGTGATTTTAGATATAAATTAAATTATGAAAATATACGTACAATGATAATTAGTTTAAATTCTAAGATAATTCAGTATATATTTATGTAGATTAGAATAAATTTTCACAAAGACACAATACGTAAAATTTTTACTATAGAAGAACGCTCACTATTTACATTTGCTATAGCAATTGCCGGGACACGATCTATCAAAGGCGAACCCAGAGAGTTATTTTGGGGAGGGGGTATAATGAAATGTAAATATTTAATTATCATTGACGTTATTTTCGTCATTAACGTTATTTTTAATATTTTTTATTATTTTTATTACTTTATTGTTTGATTATATTTACTATTATTATTATTACTACTATTATTGTCACGATCATGAAATATAAATTATATATGTTTGATATTCAGCATTTTATTAGCCAGATATATTTTTACATATATATCAAACATATAGCACGAAATGTAATTTAAAAACAAATTTTGTTATATAATAAATTCTAACTTTCTATTTGGAGAACTTTGGGGAAGGGGGGGAGGATTGCCCCCCCCCCCTGTATCCACCATTACGATATATTTGGCGTCTATATACAGGTTCCCTAATATTATAATATTGACTGGCATCCGATCTCGCGCTTTCGTTCATAATTTTACGCTCCGTCGCATAAGCAAACCGTACATTATGCAGCGATGTGCAGAACCGATAAGGTGCAGTCAAGCCGGTTTTACCTTGAACGTAGGCCTTAAAGACCGTAATCTAGGAAAACTTGTTTGACATGCGTACGTTATTGGACTGTTCGATTCACTTGTGTACTGTGCGGGCGGGCGTTATATAACGCGTCAGTGCAGATTTCGAAAAAGTGTCTGCCATATAGAATCGTGGCGTTTTATTTCCGTCATCGCAATTTTTATAAATTGCCTATGACGTTCTCCGCTTGTCATTGTGACAATGCAAATTTCCCCGTTTACATGAGCACCGTATCGCAGACTTCATTTGTCACTTCGTTTAATTCGTTATCTCGAACGCCAACGATCGCGCGGAGCATTTATTGCATAATCGACTGCGAGATTTTTCTATTTTTATGTTTCTTCTCCATACGTATACACGACTCTTGATGGTGTGTTTTAAATACTTATCTGATACCTGCTTAAATAGATATTTATAGATATTTATTTGCAGATATATTGATTTCTTTTGCATTATATATTATTTGTATTGAAAAAAATGGAGGTTGAGTGTATCTACTTGAATAAGAGTCATTTTAAGTAAATGACAAAATTCATCATAATGTAAAACATGTTTAAGATTTCTCTCTTTCGAATACAATATTTTCTATGTACTTTTCGTAATTCCTGCCCACGCGTTCTCACTCACCATATTAATTTCGTCCGAAACACTTGAAGTCGATTTATATTTCGATTGTACATCTCGCAAAGTACTCATTTCAACGAGATACCTTAGAAAAGTTGGGGAAAACCTCTTGATCGTCGCGCATTCGCGCGTGCATTCGGTGTAAAGCGCGCCAAACAATCATTAATCGCTCGACCCTCGCTCCGGCTCCAGTGTCGCCGCATCCGCTGCACTTTCTCTCCCGCCGCGGGCGAGCGGGCAGACGCAGACGGACGGCCGCGACCGTCGTTGCATCGACGGGCGGGCGAGCGGCCGTGCAGTGCAATCGCCATCGTTCACCGGTCGATGCACAGGGTGTAGGTTACGCGCTAGAAAACGTCGGTGAGGGGAATTCCCCACCTGGAATGCACCTCTCTCCAGTTGCACCCGCCCGCGCCTGGTCCCACCACGTGGCTGG
>NW_017299903.1:493249-504446 GCF_001594075.2 Trachymyrmex cornetzi | reverse complement strand
CTCTGCCTCTCGTCCTCGTTCTTGCCCTCTCTTCCCCTTTCACACCAGTCGTCCCCTTCTCCATGGTCTCTGCCATGATCACCACCTCCAATGTTGTTCTCCCCACTATGCCGTCGCGAGAACGAACATGAATCGTTGGTTCAGGGGGTGCCTGTCGGTCGTGCGACGAGCATGCGCGCCGATTGTAAACACTCCCCGGCTGCGCACTGCGACTTCGCTTGTGGCAGGTCCGGGCTCTCGTATAACGGCGGTGGCAGCGGCACACCACAGGCTCCACGGTGCACGGAGAGGAACAGCAACCACGATGCGCGCCTCTTGGTGTGCACCTACCTACATACGTGCAGGGATACACGGAACGGCGAGATAGGGGCGGCTGTCGGGTTAGGTGGGTTGGTTGGCTCGATACCGGTTTGGGTTCAATGCACACCGCGAGGCCAACTCCCCTTCTCCGCCGCTCCTCCTCGCGCTCTCTTCCTCCCTCAACCCCCTACAGCCATATCATCGACTTCGTGTTCTCCTTTATCTTTCTTTCTCGTTTTCTCTGGCTTTCTTTTTATGCTTTTCGTTACCACCTCCTCCTCCTCCTCCTCCTCCTCTCTCCCCCCCCCTCTTCCTCTCTCTCTCCCCTCCCTTTCTTCCCTCACCAAATAAATATTCTTCTATTTGTCCTTGCCGATCGCTCTTCTTTACGTCGAGGCTCATCAATCGGTGAACTCCACGAGATGAGGAGAAGCAAGATAGAGGGGATGAAAGCGGGGTGCAACAGAGTCGATATTCCGTGAGGAAGAAAAGAGGACAGCTTGTGGATGGTCATGGTGCGGATCTGAATAGAATATACCAGGTTTAGAAGAGAGAGGGAGGAACTAGCTCCTTTCTTGTTTTTCGATGGCGAGAACCGACAGCAATCGTCAACTTCAGATAACGAGAAACATTACTCCCCCTCTCCCATTTTTTCCTCGCCTCGTCGATCCGAGTGGATTCGACGAAGTTTCGAAAGCTCTCTCGGACCTGCTGAAAGTTCATGCACCCCATCGCTACTTGCGCGTGCCTGTACGGAATTAAGAGATCGATTAATGTTTGCATCAAGCGCCACATTTCTCGATATCACAAACAATTCGAAACAGAAATTTTTGCAAGAAGATAAATTGCGGATAGAATAAACTCTTTTTCATGAAATATTTTTAGATAATTTCTACTTTTTCGAAAACAATACCTTTTGTGTACTTTTGTGATTCAGATAAAATTAAGATTTGAACTTCTAAATATTACTGATATAATGAAGCACAAAAATTTTCAAAATTAACAGTACTATTAAGAACTAAGGTATATATATATATATATATATATAAACTAATATTAAAATTACATTAAAATTGATGCTTTTTAATTGTACTTCTCTACATGATCTCAAAAATAAATATAATTTATTAATTATTCATGTAAATGACTGACCATTCATTAAGACGTTTTTCGTATACACATATAATTCATTTTGTGAAAGTTACGTAGAACAACATTCTCCGCATAGCATGAATGAGCAATCCTCCGTGAGGATTAAAACGGACTATTTGCAAACAGCTTCTCGACCAAGACCTGAGGAATTTTATAAAGTGACATTCCATCAAGTTAATCGTTCGTTATGGCTACATAAAATTATTTATAAAAAAGCGCAAGAAACTTAAACCGCCTAATAGTTTCCTCCTGATGCACTTAAAATGAATGCCACCCAAGGGCAACATTTAGGAAATTCAATATTCTCTCTTGATATCTATAATATTCTCTTGAGGATCGCAATTCTTCTTCTCGTTATAAATTCACGTAACAATCAAAAAGTTACGATTAAGTGTGAAGTTGACAAATATTTTATCACCTCTGAAAAGTCAATGTCATTCCATAAAATAGTGAACGCTATATCTAGGATCTAAAATTTTTTTTTGTTACTTCCAAGTTATAGAATGACATCTATTGCTCTCGTTCTCTGGTACTGTTTTATATGATGGACATTATACATATATAATTACAATAAAAAATGGATTAAGAAATTAAAACAATTCTCATGTTTCAAATAAACCAGTTTTTGTCAGCTTTATACATATCGTATTGATGTTCAGTTAAATTATTGCTAATGTTTATATATTAAACGTTGATATTTCGAAAGTCTCACTTAGAACATCGATAGAAGAAAAAAAGAGAAAGTAATTAGATGGCTATGTTACTTTCTTTCACGTATGGAAGCTATTACTTGCACAAATCCGTAGTCATTCATTTTAATGGTAGGCTTGGGCGTATGATGTTTGATTACCGATCATCTTCTATGTTAACATCCTTTTCTAGTTGTAGGAAGTATGATTTAGTAGCATTGTAGAGACGGATGGAGGAAATAAATCGAGAGAGACGAGGGGTATTCATAAGATGACTACTCGAAAATAGTACTTGCGGCGAATTATTATATCAAAATGAAAAATGGATAACAGCTGTATCCTATTTATTTTTTCTCCCTGTTATTCTTCTAATGGAAATTACCTAGCAATCGAAGAATAGGTGAGTACAAGGAAATATAAATGAAAAATTGCTGTAAAGTTTTATTAATCGAGATGTTAATCGAGTTTGCAATTCTATGTGTCCTGAACAGTACGGTATTAACTTCCATTATTTAAATGATATCTTCGGATCATTTTATTGTACCTATGCACGCGTACATATTCATATCTTCTAATCCGTTTTACACTACCGTATTTAAAATGCAAACATGATACGTCGACACGCGACTAGGCGCACGTAATTCACGATATTTTCATAATGTTTTCTTTGATCGAGTATATTATTCTCCGGCGTTATTTTGTAAAATTACATTTGCAACTGCTTATACGGTATTTTTGTCTAAAATCGTACGATTGCGATGTTGAATCTCGAGGTATATTGCTCAAGCAGAAATATCTCACGCGCATTGACAATCCGAATGTTTACATACAGGGTGTCTGGTAATTGTTCTGACAGAGTTCGTGGACATGTAGAGCGGAAAAAAACTAAACTGAGACGGAAAGTCCTTTACCATTTTGCAATTTTCACAATAGTTAACAAGATATTAATTGCTAAAAATTGTCGAAAATTGTTGATCTTCAATTATTTTTTACTCAAATACTATCAACTTTACATTAGGAAAACTCCAAGAGACAGAAATTGTTTATTTTCTTCTCATAGAGCTCTAAAAATTTTTTAAGAATTTTTTTAGAATTTTTTAATACCGTATTTTCTCATGTTGATAAAAATGAGAAAATGCAGTACTAAAAAGTTGATAAAAAATTCTGAAAAAATTCGTAGAGTTCTATAACAAGAAAATAAACAATTTTTATCTCTTGTAGTTTTTCTATGAAGTTAATAGTATTTAAGTAAAAAATTATTGAAGACCAATTTTCGACAATGTTTAGCAATTAATATCTTGTTAACACTATTGCAAAAATTGCAAAATGATAGAGGACTTTCCGTCTCAGTTTGGTCCGTTCTACACGTCCACGAACTCCGTCAGAACAATTATCAAACACCCTGTATAAATCTGTTTTATATTTTTTTTAAATTTCCTTAATAAATAGAATCTCAAATCAATATAGAGATATAACATAAAGCAAAATTTTCATAATTGTAAGGCAAATTCGAGATAAAAAATCTGCGTTTTATTAATTTTAATTGCAATGTATACGCGTACTGAATGATATATACATGGAAAGAGCATTTCTTATGAAGTATCTAAAAATTTAATAGATATAGATCTGAAATAATTTTGTTGAAACGTTAAAATATTTATGTGGAAAACTTAAGCATGATGGAGCAACGTTGTAAAGTTTTAACAATTAATTTAACAACAAAGTTGAGTTAATTCCTATAGAATTATTTTGACAATCCAACAAACTTATTTTCAGATCCGTATTTAGCTAAATTTTTAGGTATTTCAGCAAAATCGTTCTTTCTGTACATTTACGTTGATAAATACGTGCATGTATATCGGTTTATATAGTTTACATTGTGTACGTATATACTACAGTATCAAGGCTATGGGTTGTATGTGCATTGTCGAGAGATTAGACGTTCGTCGAGTCTTAAGGATGTTCTGGCAAAGTCTATACAGTCCCGGGCAAAAGTTATTCAAATTTGAAATTGATAAAATTCGATATTTTTATAAGTTAAAATATGCACCGTATCGTGTATAGAACCAAAATAATTCAGTTAATGTGATATTTAGCATTATAAATGTATATATTTGCATTTTTGCAACCGTCGGTAAAAAACTTTTAAAATTTTCGTGAATTTTCCTTGAAATCAACTGTAAGAAACGAAAGACGTGCCGGATATTAATAACATTTAATGTATATCAGACATAACATAATACTTAAAAATAAAAAAAATACGTAAAATATGATAACTAAACTTCGTATTATTGACATTGTTGCCATGTTTTGAGCAGTCGAAGTGTGATTATGTAGCCCATTCGGAATTTTGTGTTGCTTTATCGTTAATATCTTGATAACGGGTTAGTAAATCGATATAAATTTTTTTAGAAACGTTGCTCAGTATTTTATTTACTCACAAAGTTTCAGAATATTGGCAATGTTGCTTCTTTATAATTTTATTGATATATAAATGAGAATATACTGCTGGTCGGAAATAAATCTCTGAAAATCGCTAAAATCTATATCAATTAACCCATTTCAGTATGAATTATACTAAAATGGGTCAACTGATATAGATTTCGGCGATTTTCAACGATTTCAGCGATTTCAACGATTTATTTCCACCAGAGATATTCTCCATAAGAATTCATGCAAAATTAAATTGAATAACTCGTGGACTAGATAGAGAATCGACGTCAGGTTTTACATATGTCTTCAGATAATAAATAGAACCAATTTATTAAATTTTTTTTCAAGTTTTTTTGTCAATTAGAACTTTAGCGCCAGTACATCCTTAATGTCCTTTAGAGCTATCACAATCCTGCTTGGAGCAGAGTCGCTCGCTACGATACGCGATGCGTAGTCGCCCGCGACCAATTATTTTTTCGCTCTCTCCCTTTCTCTCCCCGTATTAAATCATAATGTAATCCTATGCGGAGCATAATCGTTTGCCTTCGTTCATTCCGGATGCGCGTTATCGCCTCCGGCCGGTAAGTAACCCTACGACTCTACCCGCTGCCTTATCGGCCGGCGACGAAACGGTTGCACCAGGTCCGTCATCACCTCCGCCGTATGTGCGACTATTGTACAAGATACCGTGGGTTAAGGACCCGTGAACGCTTTCCAATCTACCAAAGGCGCAAAGTCGCGTGTCTGGTGAACGTCTTTAGACGGTCTTTCATAGATAAAGTGATCAGATCGTTAAATTTCTAAGTAGCTGCAACAGAACTATTCAATATACAGTCATATTTTGTAATTTAATAGAATTTGAACCATTCTTCCAAAAAAAGTATAGGGGGAAGTCGTCTATATCGTACCCCCTAACGTTTAAACAAAATTGTAAACAAAAGTACTGAAGATATCAGAATATTTCTGTACTAATATTAACCTTTGGTCCATTGGCAATAAAACAATACGATACTTTTGCGAAAATAAACATTAAATTATTATTTAAATTAGATTTTTAAAAAAAGTAGTTTTCGGTACGATTTGGAGACCAGGTCGGTAAACTGTACCACCTGGTTCCTAAATCGTACTTCTAATATAACAAACAAGCCGACATTGCTTATTGTCATTTTGATATTAAAATAACATCTTTAACGTCAAAATGACGGTAAACAATGTCAGATTGTTTACTGAGAAAATAAACAAAATTAATTTTAAAACTCATTTATTAATAAATTTATTTTTAATTTTAAACTGAGTATACATATTTAAGTAGGTATAATAAAAACTTTTCTATTATAAAAACAGAAATTAGATCTGTTTTTTAAACTAATTTAAGAAAACAAAGTAAAAAGCAATACTTAAATTGATTTAAACTATCATTGCACTGTATTTCAGAATATTAAAATCTCAGATGTTTTGAAAAAATAAATTTTTAAAATAAAATCAATTACGTATTTTTGCGTCACAATAGAAAAGATTCAATAGAAAGACTCAATAGAAAAATTTAATAGAAAGATAGTTGATAAGTAATCAATAGTTGATAAGTAATCACTTTCTTGAGCGCTTATTTAAACAGTTTTGGTAAATGTCAAGATTGTCACTACAGGTTTCGTGCAACCACTTAGAGCACCACATACTGAATCCCGTCTACTGTAAGTCCTTTTTTATCATAATAATAACCTCCACATATTGCTCGTGTCACTTGCGAAAATCGTACCGGTACAATATAAAGACCAGCGACAAGTACGATTTACCGAACTCCCTCTATTTTTACAAATTTGCCAATAACAACGTAACTTATAAATATCTTGCTAATTTGATGCTATACTCGAAAAGAGTTTAAATATCGATTATAATTATGAAGGATACTATAATTCAACTACCCACCTTGTACTGATAACACCTTAAGTAAATTATATCAAAACTTAGATCAGACACCGAACAAAATCAATTTTGAATGTCACTCGTAAACAGACGACACGTAGACAAAACAAAAATAATAGTTCTTAACCTATATTACCAGCGTCACATCAGTGTTATTATCTTTAAAAAAAAATGTTTCGTTTAGAAAATACAATGGAGGTACGATTTAACCGTCGGTACGACTTAGCCAACTCTCCCCTACATCAAATATATAGATAAACAACAATTCTATTTTATTTAATACTGAATTATTTAGTAATGCATCAGATATTTCTTTTTTCTTATAACACATCAAATACCTTATCAATAATTACACAATTTTATAGCTTTAACGTATTTTAAGTTTTGAGTCAGTTTCATCCGCATTCCCCTTTCTTTCATTTTCATGTCTTCCCCTTCTCCAAAAAAGAGGGGGGGGGGGTAGAGTGTGGCGTAAAACGAAACACCGCTATATTATTCCGGCTGTGAGAGTCCTGAAGGAGGAAGTAGGAAGACGATAGAGATTGGCTTAAGAGGAAGGGTAGGAAGAACGAGGGACCGAGAAGACGCTCAAATTGACGTGTCTCGAGAGAATACTTCCAACCATATCAATCGAGCCTCTTCTCTATTTTGCAGTTGGCGATTTTAGTCACTATTTCGATTTTAAGGAAGATAGAGAGAGAGAGAGAGAGAGAGAGAAGAAAACTAGGAAGACAAAAAAATGTTGAGAATTCGCTGTCACTGTTTTGAGGGATACCGTATTTAGCGACGATATACTTTTTATACGTTAACATGAAGCGAAGATCCTGTTTTTTATTCTACCGAAAAATTATCGGTCTTATCCGTGCAGAAAACGGACTTTTCAAAGCCATATCGATTAATGTTCAGGATGGATTTCTAAGATCAATGCGGGCAAAATTCAATTTCATCGATTCGGAATTACGTTTAATACCAATCTAATTTAATGAAGCTGAGAAAGCAAACCGAGAATTGTGTTATTAACGGGGAATTACAAAGCTCGCCCATAATGAAGATAAGTTTAGACACACACATATACGGTATATACATATTTTGTTTAATATAAATAATCATCGTACAAAGTATCGTACAAAGTATACGTTAAATTTCAATTGTTCATTTGCTGGTTCGGACAAATGGTAGTTTTAATTTAATGAAGCCAGAAAATGCAATCCGCGGTACACCGCGATGAGCAAAATACAGCTTTTATTATTGTAATTGGGGAAACAATGAACATTTTCGACACTCATGTCTCTCTTTTCATGTAAAAATTTTGCCAATGTAATATATTAATTTGAAATACAATAGCGGTATAAATAATATTTAAGTTCTCATTCTTAATTTCTCATTCTTTTTTCTATAAGATTTCTCAATTATCACACTTTAAACAAAATGGTTATTTTTTTCTTCTTTTCTATCAATTTTTTCTCTTCTTCCAGTCTTAACATGCCTTTGACAGTTTAAAACGCATTCCTCGTGATTATTTAGCGGCGATATCGCATTGGCAACCAATATCATGCGCAAGCCAATTAATCATTCCGAATTAATTTGCCTAATCTTGTTATGCCATACTGACAGAGAATTTAAGCACCCGTCGAAACTTAGGTGTTCGGGGAGGATATACGTAGGCCGGTACCCAGCACCTGCTCCCAGGTCACGAACTAGAACTTCGACAAGCCCTAGCCGCGACCCTGGCGACAGCTCTCCTCCGCCAACGATAGCTCACCGTTTAATTTCTCAGAACGCACCTTCCCGTTTGCTCTCTCTCTCTCTCCCCCCCCCCTCTCTCTCTCTCTCGCGCGCGCGCGCGCGCACGCACTTCCACTCCCTTTCGGGAAATTCGCGGCTACGTTAATTAACCAAACGCACGGTGCGCTCGCGCGAGTTGAGGCTACGGCGAATCGATCGCGATTAAAAGTCCCGCACCGATGTAAACAAACTGCATTGCTGAGGGAGGAAGCGGTGTGGTTGCAGAATGTACGAGAGAGTAAATGGGGAGGAGGCACAAGGTGAGAGAATGAGTGAGCAAAACAGATCGAAAGAGAAAGAGAGACAGACAGACAGACAGAGAGAGAGAGAGAGAGAGAGAGAGAGAGAGAGAGAGAGAGAAAGAGAGAGAGAGAGAGTAGTCGACGTTGCGATGCGTTACCTCGCGTGGAGGTCATTGACCGAGGGTGCAACGAGAATGGAGGGGTAACAAGACGGGAACGAGGTTGCGAGAGGGAAGAAGAGAAGAGAGAGCGAAAGAGAGAGATAACCAAAGGAACGATGGAGAAAAGGGGAAGGGATACATGGAGAGAAAGAGGAGGAGGGGAAGCGAACGCAAGCGCCGACCGTTGGAGGGGTTCGCATGCAGTTGCATCGACCGACGTCGGCTCAGCTGTGCATCGGCACCCCCTTGCATCCCGCCGCCATCGTTTGCCACCGCCGGTACTGTACCCTCCCCCGCTCCCTCCTCGAGCCCTCCGCCAACAACCCTTGCTCCTCTGTCAGTCCATCGCTCCCTCTTCCTCATCCCTCCCCTCTTCTTCCCTCGCCCTTGCCCGTCCGCCACCCCGTCATTTCTCCTCGCGCACACCCCTTTCTCTCTCAAGCCGAGTCTCGCACCCCTTGCGGCCCGGACCTCGCGCAACCACCGAATCAACGTCGGCGTCACGGGGATGCTGTGCGCACCGCGCCTGTGAACGTGACCCTCAAAACTGAGGGTGTGCAAGTACACACTTACTCCGATAGCTGTGCTGCTGTGCGAGGGCGCGCGTCCGCGCGAGGTGCTATATTGTACATACATACGTGTGCGCGATGGACACTGATTAATTAGAATCCTAAACGCGCTCGCGGTTCTCATTGGAATACCTTGCGAGGTGCGAAATGTTAAACACTGTTCGAATTTATTCGTCATGAAGAAGAATGGGCAGAAAATTGTACTTATTTTTCCATTCACCTCTCACGTTCTTCGAAATATTCCCATTTTCTTTATTATTATCCGTTATTTGTATTTCTTTCTGTTTGTATATGTAAACGCAGGTTTGATTGTAGTCTCGAAAATAGAGTAATGATACAAACGTTAGACATATTTAAAGTATTTTTACTATCATTACATATTATATGTAGTTGTGCATCATGAATGTACTTAATTATCACATAATATTGTATTATATTATTATCTTTATGCTAATTTTTAGTATTTATTTTGTACAGAATATACAGTTCTTCTTCACTATGTAGATATAATATCTGTTGTTAAGTTCAATAGATTAGGAAATAACTGTTTTTACACATTATACAAGTGTGTTGAGTAAAATTGTTTGTCTGGAATATTAATTTCAGATGACAAAATCTTCTTTTTTTCTCTAATATAATAATATGTTCAATAATACAATGTAATGATATAAATGTCTTAATAAACCTCAAATTTTACCCTAGTAATATAAGTTATTACTTTTTTATTCTATAAAATCGAAAATGTAATTATATAGGGTGTCCCATTTTAAATAATGCATTAAGATTTCTCGAAAACTATGGTAGATACGGAAAAATGTTTCAAACAAAAGTTGTACGATTCGGAGGGGGACATAAGAAGATACCATTGATTTGATCTTGGATGGCGTCGTTAAGGTCTGGTCAAGGTCACATCGATTTTTGTATATTTCACTGTGCTCTGTGTCTGATTGTGTTCCACCTATCTTTATCGTTGCTTATCACTGGTCTTTTTGGAAAACTAAATTTAATAAAAATTAAGCAATGAACTGGTAATTATTTTATGTATAAGGGTGTTCCATTTTAATTGACCACCTCAAATATCTCTCGAACAGTACATTTTAGAGAAATATGGTTTAGACAAAAGTTTTGTAACTTCGAAGGGGACATAAAATGGTACCATTGGTTTAATCTTGGAAAGCCTTGTTAAGATCAGGACAAGAGTACTTTAAATTTTTTAAATAGAACCCTTCACATTTCAATACATATTCTTGTAGCACACCTCCAGAGCTTTCCGAATCACTATAATAAAATATTTTTTTATGAAGTATTTTTTTAGTCATAAGTCATAAGGCTTGAAAGTTACAGTATCGCCGGCATTTACTCAAGGTGTCCAAATGATGGCTAAAACCTTTTGAATGTTGTTCACTGTCATGATCTTGATAACATTTGTTAAGATCAAGACCACTGGAGATTGTTCCGCTTATTTTCTTTTTGCACTAAAAATTCATTTTTACGTAAAAGTGAAAATCTGAGGAACAACCTCCATTGATCTTGATCCAAACGTTATGAAGATCATGATAGTGAACAACATTCAAAAGATTTTAGCCATCGTTTGGGCACCTAATGCTAATATCAGCGATATTGTAACTTTCAAGCCTTACAATTCCAAAAGTACTTAATAAAAAAATATTTTATTATAGTGTTTTGAAAAACTCTTGAAGTGTACTATAAGGACACGTACTAAAAAATGGAGGGTTCTATTTTAAAAAAACATCAGTTACATTGACCTAGCCTTGAGAAGGCCACCAAGGTCAAACTATCTTATTCCACTCCAAAGTCACAAAACTTTTGTCTAAAGCATTTTTCCCTACAATTTACTGTCCAAGAGATATTTGTGATGGTCAATTAAAATGGGACACCCTGTATAATACAAAATTAAATAAAATTGTTCCGATTAGGAGACC
>NW_017299903.1:492161-492860 GCF_001594075.2 Trachymyrmex cornetzi | reverse complement strand
CCCCCTCTCCCCTCTGCTTCAGGGGCCCACGACTCTCACCTTCAACTCTCACCTCTGGAAAGTTGTGCGTCCCTGAAGCAGGAGGGAGGGGGGGTGAGAGTCGGAGGTGAGAGTGGGAGGTGAGAGTCATGCGCCCCTGAAAGTAAAAACCTATGTAGAATAGTATTTAATATTGCATATATAGCAAAAATAATACGTTATTTTTCAAACTTTTTTTGTTAATAACTTTTTAACGAAGGACAAGCAACGGCTAAAACTTGTTGAAGGTTACTCAGGGTCATAATCTTGACAATATATGTCAAGGTCAAGGTCATGGGGGGGGAGGGGGTTTCCTAATCGGAACTTTTACCCAAAATTATATTTAAAATGAAAGAAAAGAAATGGGGGAAAGAAAGGAGACCTAGACTTTTTCGAAATATTTTTAAAATTGAAAATATCATGGTTGGGTATATAGTGCTACGTTAAAAAGTTAAAAGTTAAGTTAAAAAGTTAATTAATTTTAACTTAACTTAGTTACATTTTAGACTCTTAACTTTTTAACTTAATTCAGTTACATTTTATCGGTAACTATTAACTTTTAATTTAACTTTTTTTAAGTTAACCTTCGGGCACAAATGCGAGGGGATAATGAATGTATAGGGAGAGTGGTGTCGGTTGTAACAAAAAAAATATTTTTGCAGCTAACCAATTTATTATAAA
>NW_017299903.1:481462-491914 GCF_001594075.2 Trachymyrmex cornetzi | reverse complement strand
ACAAATTATTTTCTATATAATTTTTGTTTTTACAGCAGAGAATTTGTTTTTAAAGCAATGAATTTATGTTTATAAAATAGAAAATTTGTGTAACCCTTTATACCATCGATGTGACAGATTTCATAACCTAACAACAGTTAACTTTAATGATTAATATCTCACTTCGTGGGACTGAGCACAACATTTTACTGCCAGATTCTTGCGTTTCATGCAAAAACTCTTCGAATGTGAGCATAATTTCATTGAAATTGATGATGAGGAACGTCTTCTAAATAATTACTCATGTTACAATCGACACTACTGTGATTGTTACTTTTGCAACCACCGCCGCTTGTTTCGATTTTATACCTATTAAACTTACATGTAAACAATAAATTGAATTGATATATACCTTACTGCAAAAAGCTTGATATTCATATATTCATATCACACAGTATCGTCGTATTACAAATTGTTGTGGAACGAGTTGCACTAAAATAATGGCGGGTAACAAAGTTTACAATCTAACCTTGATTTAACAAAAATAGGTGCTGCTACGTTTGCACTTGCGAATGGCCACTCAATTTTTCGTCAATGACTTATGTCTGTTAACGGTATGCAACCGTGCATGCAGTTCAGCCTTTCGTCAATAGATACAGCTATTGCGGTCAATGTTACAATTGACCCTCTGTTTCAACCGACACCACTCTCCCTACTCGTAATTTTATGATTTTTATATTGTATAATCGTTAATTGTGAACAAAAATAACCAGTGAATTTTTAATGCATGAATATGCTGTGAGAAAGGAAAAATATGAAAAATTATTGTACGTAAAACGGACAAATTTTTTTTCTTTTTTTTATTGTTTATTCGGGCCAAATTTAACTTTTAACTTTTCAATTACTTTTTTATCAACTTAAGTTCTAATTGAATTAATTTTATTGTGGAGTAACTTAAATCTTAACTAAATTAAATTTTCAAGGCTATTAACTTCAATTTAACTTAATTAAAAAAAAAGTTAACTTACCAACTCTAAAAAATATAAATTTTGCAATATAGCATAGAATAAGTAGTATAGTACATATATTTTTAGTATACTGTCAATGTAATTAATGATATTTTCTTTGCTATTCCTAAGGTAAAACATACTTCTTTGAGAGTAAATTATAAAAATAAGAAATATAATTTTAAACTAATTTTAACGAATTTTCCCATTTTATTCCGCATTTAATTCATGAGTTAGTAAAAAACAGGATTATGTCATATTTATGTCATAGTATTCCCTTTGGCGTAAAAAACCTATCTACATTCTGTCTTTACATACAAATTATATAGAACACAATAATAACAGATTCTTTCAACGAAATATCAAGTTTAACTAGCTGTAGTTTGTCCTTTTGCCGTAAATGCAGCTGTATAAATACAGCTATATGCATTTCGATTTCTATAAACTATCGTTATCAACAATAAAAAGTAATATATTGTCGATTGTACGGTAGATAGTAAAATCGACGCGATTCGATAACCAAATCGATATTGAATTTTAAACGCGCACGCTGGGTAGTCACCGTCATAAAACACGTATAAATATAAATGAAAATAATAAATATGTGGCAGAGTATTTACAAAGCATTTGTAATTTCGAATGCGTGTTTATGTAGAGTGTTTTAGATAATATAGTGTTTATTGGTTGATAATATTGGTGTCATTGGAGTAAAAACATGAATGTAGAGATACCCTTACGTTTTATAAAAGCATTTGAAAACGTTTCAATTGAATAACAAAGGAAAAACTGATATTCTTTAACCATTACATAAGAACCAAGAACGACTTTTATAGGGTCCCTTTATTACTAGAGCAATTGATATCGTTTTACAAAGGTGAATACAAAAAGATGTTATAGATACACATAATATACAAATGATAGACAAAATAATATGAATACTAAGAAATACACTATTTATTTTATTACTTATTTTAATAATACGAGGTTAACCCATCATTTGCTTTTAATACACATTCTGTCCTTGTTGGAATAGAGTAATGCTCAAATTAAGTAATCAATGGAGGGGAGGGGGAGGGATGGGGAAAGTTGCATTAATTTTTTAGTAAAACATTTTTTAATTGCCTATGTAAATACTATTGGAGGATATTTGTTTATTATTCTATTTTCCAAAATTGTCCTATGTTTTCCAAAACTTCAATATCTTTCCTGGTCAGTGATAATCCTTTAATTGAAATATCATTATTTGTATATATATAGTTTTAAAGAGTAAAGATTTTTCGTCCTAGTGAGATTTTCCCCTCTAATATCTTTTAAAAAGTTAGAAGATTTTCTGCTAAAAAAGAGTACAATATTGTACTTGCTGCACTATATATATTCAAGCATATATGATTCTATTTCAACAAAGATGTATACAATCTGTAAAGATAAAAAAAATAATAAGCTTATTTCTTATTAATAAAACAAATAGTATATTTCTCAGAATATTTCTCTTATGTTTATTTTTGATTTAAATTCATTAAAATTCATTTTTACATAAAAATGAAAATAAGAGGTACAAACTCTAATGGCCTTGATCTTAACAAATGTTATTCAGGATCCTGAACAACATTTAAGAGGTTTTAGCTGTCGATTGGATACGTTGAATAATGCTAATGTCGGCGATACTGTAATTTCTAAGCTTTATAACTCGGAAAATACTCAATGGAAAATAACTTTGTTATAGCGTTTTGAAAAGCTCTTGACACCAGCTATTAGATTCTGAAATAAAAAATAGGATGTTTCGTTTAAAAAAAATCGATTTGACTTTAACCTGACCTTGGTGGTGCCACTTAAGATCAAACTGATAAGATCAGTAAATAAACCATTTTAAACTATACAACTTTTGAATAAAACATTTTTCTCAAAAATGCTTACTTTTCAAAATATTTAAGAGGTCCGAGACTTTTCGAATACCCTGTAAATACATATAGAATTTAGAGACAAAGTAAATACCTGAGAAATATATCTACTGTTTGTTTTATTAATAAGAAATGGACCTATCATTTATTTTTAATTTACACACACACACACAGAATATTCACAGAAGATTCATATCGGTTGTTTCACTTTCAAAGAATCGATGTAACATGATATAGGATCGTCTTTCATTCTTTCTTTTACACCAATTCAGTTTTCATTTAAAATCAAACTCATTGTCAGTTTAATAAAAAAATTCTACTGTATCATCCTCTTTGACTTCAATGAAGTCTGAGATAAAAATTTCTTTGTGTGCGATTGAATTATTCTGTTCAATTATTTTGATAAATTTTAAGAATTATCAAGTCCCCTCCTCGCGAGCTAGGCTCCCGCAGCAGATAATCCAGTATCGATAATTATCATTGATGTCGGTTGCGAGATATAGAGCTGAGAGCGCGCAGAGGGCTTCGGCGGCAGCGGTGGGAGCGTCGGTACTCAGAATGCCGTTGCACCCAGTTTACGACCGGCGGACCGGTAGTCTGCTGCATTATACGATATACGACCGTGGCTATATCCACGTGTCTGGCTGACGGTGCGCGGTGGTGGGAAAGGTGGAGGAATAGTACCGCACTGAAGGGGACGGTCGCGAGAGAATACGGTCGGGACAGAGGGACGCATCGGCGGATGCATCGGTAAGATTTCAAGAAACTCGGTGGTGCTTAGAAACGATTTTCAACGGACAGATTGACGAGTCTGTATGAAATCGGCCCGCTACGAAAGCATCTCCCTCATTTCCGCCGTATAGTTACATCGAGAATTAGCAACGGAATTTCGTGATCCTCATTGATGCATGCCACGCCACTCTCCTCGCTCGGGTGTCGTTGCATGTTAGTAGTTACAAATCCGATGGACATCAACGAAGGACCGTAACAGTAAGGGTATTGACGCTCTGCTAATTGTCTAACAATAAGAAGCACTTGTAATGGAAATACGCGATGTAATTTCGGAGTTATCTCTTCGAAATAGAATGCAAACTCATTTTATTCCAATTTGAAAAATCATTCCGAATAAAATGGAAACTATATTAATATCACGTTTGAGAAATTACACAATTTTTTTTCGAAAATCGGAAAATTAATTACTTGTCATTCCACATCTTTAGCATTTTTAAAAGTAACGATCAAATTTTTTTAAATAAAAAGTGTCAGTTGTAATATACAATGCGTTAAAAATCGATATTCGTAAAATGAGCATGGAAGTAGAAGAAACAATTAAATTGTTGTAAATTCGCTCGTGCTTGGTATTTTATTCACTGACTAAAACAACGAAGCAAAACACATTTATCTATGCCGAGGAATGGGTTAAAATTAAAAGATTCCCATGATAACAACATGACATCTCAAAGACAATCGGTTCCCAGCTACAGGGATACGCAGTATCCATGACAACGTGCACGACGCGCTGATGTACATGTTGTACTCGTGACGAACGATGGGGTAGGTCAACGTACGGTTTGTCGCTTGGCAACCTAACAACCTACCTACCTACCCTACGGCCAACTGCATCCAAGGATTAAACCTCTCTTTTTTTAATCAGCGCTTTTGTCCTGTCGTTCAATTGTCATACATTCGAGCAGAGCTCGCGAGAACGCAACCAGAACAGGGGAGCGTTTGATGGACTACAGAGGAGCACACTTGCCCTTTTCAAATCTGATCTACAGAGTTCGAATCTTAGAGTCTCACGCCATCATTTATTAAATCTTTAAATCGAGACTTAAGAAGATTTGTATTATACTTACAACCTTTTTTCGCAATTAGATTTTTTATTTTTTTTTTTTATAAAATGTGATATAATTTTTGCAAACGTGTTAATTTTCTTTGTTGAATGCAATCCGCGATAAATATTCTCACGCAGCGCAAAGTTCGACTAATGGATCGATTTCTCATATCCAGATAGATCGCGATATCCTTGGATCTGTCTAGGAAACAAAAGTGCTTGGTGGGTGGCCGCGTGGGCTGCAAGTAAGAATTAGGTTAAACTACGAAACAATTATGATATGATTTAGTCTGACTTTCTCAACCGTCAATTTCTGCGTTGTGCACGCCAACGACTATCCACACGCCACTGTGAATCGGTCCGATCGGTCAGGGCCGGCCTTTGACACTATTTTCCCGTTTCACGCTTCGTTGGCAAATTTAAAAAATTCTACGATCGATAAGAACTTTCGCGCGCGATGCCGATGAGAGCTGTGAGACTTTTTAAAAATAGGTCGCTGTAGAGTTTTATATTAATTATAAAATAGACAACAAACAGAAATATAATGAAATGGATATTTCGTAATTTTATTATGAATGGGATTGTATAATAGCATTATTTATTATGCAAACGATAATATAATGTATTAGTTACATTTTATATTAAAAATATTAATTATACAATTGATATCGAATTTCTATTAAACTATGTATTATTTTTACAACAAATTGTTTTAGTTACGTAACAGATTTATCTTGTCAAGATATCACTTGATATTATACTTGCTAGTTTGTTTCTTACTATACGGTCATATATGTATCGTTTAGATATAAAAAATTTTTAATTTTTACAAAAAGAACTTTATATTCAGACAAAGTCACTAAGTATTAGAGAAAAAGATTTTGAATATAATATTAATAAAAAAATGAATGGCATTTTTGGTCAAACAGATCAAACAGAATTTTGAATCAAATAGACTCTTAAATCAACAAGATTAATTTAATAACTTGATATAAAACAAATTTTTACGTGTCGAAGTTGAGTGAATTAATCCAATTTATTACTGAGGCAAGATAGGTGATTGATGGATTAACTTTATTATTTTACTGTCAATGGGTCACCGAACGAAGCGTATGAAATAGCGTTGTGTTCATATGTCTTCGTCTGAGATATGATAAATTTCTACGAGCACGTATGATTATGCATGCATCTGTTTTCACGTGTGTTTGCCCGTGCGTGTTATATGTATGTATACACGCAACACGTTATCACGTCGCACCGATGTCAATGATGGGACAGCTGCCCCGGTACCTCTCGTAACCATTCTTTCTTGCGTGAAACTTACAACTGTATCGGCGACAACGGTCTATTATTAACCCGCGGATGCGATAAAACCGTGGCTTCAAAATTTCCTGTTTCAGCGGGCTAACGAGGCCGAGAAGCGTGCGGCGGTGTCGGTGTGCAGAGCAGTGAGACTCTATATTTTCACCCACCTCATATATGTTATCGTAAAGGAGATTTATCCCCCTTCGCCGTTCGCAATGATGTTTCGAAATTTATCTTGCTTTTATAGCGGAGATTCGAAAATATTTGTACCAAACTCCGCGCAGTTCGCTTCTCGTTTAAAATAAAAGAATGCCATTTATCGTTTTGCATGCATGTGTAAAGCATTTATGTAAAGCATTCATATGTGTAAAGGACAATTCATATAAGAGAGATTATATGAATTATATATACATATAGAACGAAATTATATCTAAAATGGAAGAAAGGTCTTAAAATTAAATTTCAAATCAAGAGCGTAACCGTGCAACTCACGGTGCTGGAACACACCGTGTTGATTCAAAATTCTGTTTGATCTGTTTGACCAAAAATGTCATTCATTTTTTTATTAACACAACATCCACGAGAACGCTTCGAGGCTGTGACGGATGCTTAATCGGATATAAGATTAGAAACAATATCGTTTATATACACGCGCGCATGCGGTTTGCCGCTTAATTATAGAAAGTAAGCGTCCTGTGCTGTGTTGCACTGTTGATGACCCGTCGTGAAACAACAAGAAGAAAGTGTTCACGATTATAGTACGATAGTTTCCGGGTACGTATTTACGTTTGCTGGAATCACATAATAGAAATCATGAGCATAATCCTCGCAACTGCATTTCGCACCTAATAGCATCGACGAAATTTCGACTTAGATTGCGTTGCGTCACGATGTTTTGCAGAAGTGATTAATTAGACCTGATCACTCGTTCTTTTCGTGTTAGAGCCATAAAGAAAGTCCTTGGGGCTCGAACTTAGCTTTAATGTTTCCGACAAATTTACAAAATGATGATTTTGTAATATTAAAAATTTGTCTTTTAAATCTTTAATTAAAATTCTAAATGAATAAAATCATCTTAAAGAGAAGAAAAAGTTAAGTGAGCGTATTATCATGTACATTTTTAATATTATACATTTGCATCAATAATATTGTATTATTAACAAAAAAAATACACTCCAAAGTGCATAACTGAGTTGATTTGAAAGAATAATCTAAATTTATTATACCTTGTACCAAATGTGTTGGGTACTACAGTTAAGTTCACTCAACAAAAAAAGTCATCTAACGATACTTAAAATTCGATTGTCTGGATCTTATGAAGGCAGAAAGAGAACTCACAATATCGGGTCGAGATACTGGGGAAGAGGAGGGAGAGGGCTGAAAGAAAGAATTACGTAACTTCCTCATAGACAAAAGAAGCGATCAGTACTACGAGGTCGTGTCGGAAGCAACCAAGGAGGAACGTTCCTTCTCTTAAGAGCCAATCCCGCTATCTTACGCTCGTCCCCCCCCCCCCCCTCGTTGTCAGTTCCTCGCGCCACATCTTAAATCCTTTTTTCTCCTCTTCCCTCATTCTTTGTCCTCCTACGCAAAGCAACTAGCTCGCCTCTAGTTCCTTCACCGGTCGCCGATTGCGCATGCAATTCCGTTCCACCCTTCATCCTCGCTCTCACAGGGGTCTCGTCAGATTAAATTCGAAACGGCCTGTAAAGCGTCAGCTTCGTGTGTTTTGTGTAGTTTGGAATACGTGTAGTAGCGCAGAGTGCTGCGCGCCGTAAGGTCAACGACCTGTCTACGCTCTCTCTCTCTCTCTCTCTCCCCCCCCCCCCCCCCCCCCCTTCTCTCTTTTTCTCTCGCTCTGCTTTCCTCTCCTTCGTCCTCTCTCGCTCTCTTTCCTCCCTCCGATCCCTCCTTGCTCGTCTACTCCAGTAAATATCCTATCCTAGACTATATACCGCGTAGACCAGCGAGAGAACCAGACAGGCGAACTAGGCAATACTCTTAACGAATTCCGGATAAGATGCAGAGTGCGGTGCAGTACCGTCGGTTAGAGTACCATTGCATCGTATACGTTACCACGTGTCTGTATACCGTGAGATGCACGTGACTTCTCGTCCCGCCCGTGCCTCTTCGATCCGGCCGAAGCGGCATGGAAGATGGTTCTCAGCGTGCACCCTGGACCGACAAATAGGTGTTTTAGGTGCAATGGTAAAGGCCATTGCATATGCGAAACGCGTATCTTGAGAATCGCGAATGAGCGTGAATGAAATCGAGGAGTCTAAATAAGCAACGCTCCAGTAACGGTGGTTTTATTTCTGTTTGTCAGCGGGTGTCCAAAAAAAAGGAGGCACAAGCCTTGAATAAGCCTCTGTATCCTCGTGGAAGACTGCTCTTTTTTCCTTTCCTTTCCTCGTGATCGCGCGTTGTTCTCGAAGAGACTTAAAACGGCAAGCACCGTGCTTCAACAGCAATTTGCACAACTGAGCGATCGTTTGGCGCTTATTCGTATTATGGGAATTTAACAAGAGAGAAAGAACGCGAGAATAAAAGCGAAGATGGGAAGAGTATGGTAATCTGATTTTATTTCCACGGGGAAAGAAATATTTCGTAAGTCTTGTTTATTTAAGATAAAAGTGTATTAAGAATTAAATAATAAGGTTAAGATAAATTGATTTAAACAAAATTGTGTCTTTTTAAAGAAATATATCCGTGAAATCTGTTTATAAATATAATTATCTATATAAAAAAGATTAGAGGTATCAATATAATGTTATCATATTTTACGACGATAAAACTAACGGTCATTATGAAAAATTATTAAATAAAGTCTTCATAAAATTGAAAAATTATGATAAATAATCTTATCAATGAAAAATATCTCAAAGTATTCTCGATGTAAATACGAAAAATGACTTATCAGATTAACAAAAAATTTTTGATTTGTTGATACATTACTTTAAAAATCATATAAGAAGAAAGCAAACGACTTTTTTAATTAATCTAATATATCAATTTCATAATTGTTTTATTTTATTAAAATAGTAGGTAATAAAAGATTTTCTTTACATCGGCGAACGTTTTCGTAGTTGCCGAAAAGTCAATCTTACAATTCATTCATAATTCCATGTGCAACATACCACCTGTCGCGTACAAAATCATCTTATTGTTTCTTTTCTACTGGAAACGAAGTATTTTTACCCGTTCACTCTATCAGTAGACGAAATACACATGCGTGCACTTTGAGTCATTATACACGCATTATCAAGATCAATAAAGCGCCGTCGGAAGCATCGCACTCGAAGCGTAGCTAAAAACATTTACTTTACGTAACATGCTCGCGTTACTTCGAAAATAGTCAAATGTTCTTTGCAAAATCGTCGTGCACGTGATCCGATTGACGCATTTTGCTTAAACCGCGCGATTTAATTATCTTTTAGCTCGGAATAACTCACGTTCATGTAATCCCCCCTCTCGAGTGACTAAACAATTTGTTGTTAATTTTGAAATTGTTTCTTCGAGCGTATTGACGTTGAATTACTTAATATTAATTTCACGCAAGTTATGCCATGAATCACATCAATTTTACAGGACTCTAAAAGTACTTACTTACTTCACTTACCTATTTTTATCATTGATATATATGAGAGCGTACAGTTAACATAAAAAATAGAAGCAGAATAAAAATTAGATACATAAATTTGTCGAATTAATTCCTTTTTTTTAATTTCTTATATCGTTTTATGATAATACAGTGTATTATACAAGTGCATGTAATAACGCAGTGAAGTAACTATTTATTATAATATTTATCATTTACTATCTTGCAAGTGTCTCTTTGTTCCATTAAAGGAAGCGGCTGTTGAAGTGACTTTATATTACTTAAAATTTACACATAATAGTTTAATTCATAGATAGGAAAAACTATACTTGATAATATTTTGTAGCTTTACTTATTTACCGATGCTATTGATATCAACGACAGCGCAGCGTATGTTGGTTTATCAGGATGCTATCAGAACGTAGTATCCGTCCAACTCATAATCATTCGGGTCCTCGACCTGTCATCCCCCTCCTTTCTCTCTTTCTTTCTCTCTCACTGCCAATCTATCTCATTATACCTTTATATGTATACATTTACCTATATTTTCACCTTATATTTGAACCGGTCTATACTCTTTTCTCCTTCCTCGGGAACTACCATCGTGACCTTATAATCTTCGTGCGCCGGCAAATTTCTTTGCCCAAATGACGAGAGGTGCCTATCCGTCTGCAATACAACGAGATTTCGGCGTGCCCCGCGACGTCGAGCGATGACGCGACGTTGTACTATACGTCTTCGGAGGACGGGGGGAGAAAGAAGCCCTCGAAGATTCACGAGGTGTAACGAGGATGCACGAATCTCTCTCTCTCTCTCTCTCTCTCTCTCTCT
>NW_017299903.1:461920-481327 GCF_001594075.2 Trachymyrmex cornetzi | reverse complement strand
TATGCGCAGGACGAGGATCACCATTGGTGTGGTTCAAGCAACGCAGGATGGAGTAGAGAACGAGGAGAGACAGAAAGAGAAAAAGAGACAGAGAGATTGGGAGCAGAGAGGGGGGGGCCCTGAAAATCGACTGGACGTCGCCGCGTGCACATTCGTCGCGTTTTCACGGTCAGGCTTTATCGATCGGCGGCCTCATGAAGGTAGGGAGGGCGAAGGAGCGGAAGGAAAGGAGTTTCGGAGTGCATCGGGAGGTCGTTGAACCCGGCCAGCCTTTTGGCAGCCGTGGCGCCCATAATGCAGCGATTGTGTCGCGCTCTCCCTCTCTTCTTTCTCGTCTCGCCCCTTGTGGTCCCCGCGCTGCCGGTCTCGCAACGCAATTTCGACGGGCCTCTCTGGACAGCGACGGGACGTTTGAATTTTTTATTTCGCGATACGTGTGACCGATAACATGCAGCTTAACGAGTGTGTTCTCTTTCGGTCTCTCGCTCTTATCCTAACGAATTTGTCGTCGTCGTCGTCGTCGTCGTCGTCGTCGTCGTGTTGCACCTCGTGCGCGATTCTGTTGGCGTAGGTCACCGATTCGAGTGTCATTTCGCGGTGAAGTAACGAGGTTCTCCTACATGGGAATGAGAACAGCTCTGTGAAAATAGATATCTATCCACACTCCCGATCGGTTCAGTTGATTGCTAACAGTTAAAAACAGTGATCGATATTTTATTTTGCTATAATATGCAAATTTATGATACCACCATTTATATTCTACATATCTTAATATATATAGATTATATAGATTAATATATATAGATTATTTGAGCCATTTATTTTTAACTCCTCATAAAAGTAAAGTTTATTTTAGTTCCTATAAAAAATATAAAGTAAAAAATCGATTTTATATAATTACTAATTACAATTTGATATTATAACTATTTTAATTGTAAGTATTATAATTGCCACGTTAAACATAAATATTGCATGTATTTTTGGGAATTATAGCATTTGCATATAGACAATTTTATTTTTTGATGTAATTTTTATGTTCGTCATATTAAATCAATGAATAATAAAATTTTCAATTTTAATGTCATAATTTCTAATATAATGTAAATTAAATAATTCGCGTATATGTTCATTGTAATTTGTAAGATATTGGTTGCGAGTCAATTTCATATCACGTTGATGATTGTACTCTATGAACAAAATCTTCAATACATATCTCGAGTTCAGTAACCGTATCCGATTAAGTACTTTATATCGTGGAACATCGGCAACAGTATATGCGTAATTACCGTAACTTATCATCCAGTGGGTTTCGTGATTCACACATAAATGATTCGAGCATAATTTTCGCTTCTTGGTCCGCACGAATCAATTATGCGGTGTATGCGCATTTCCTTCTCATCTTCATAGAAGATGTTATACCCCTCCATGGGATTAAAAGATTTATTCGAACCAAATGTTATTACACCTCTTTTCTGTATTAAAATTAAGATTATATTCAGACTGCGAAAGAAAAGATCGAAAAATATGGACGAAATACAATAAAATGGACGTAGCGTTTTAGACAAATATTTACCGAGTCTTGATAAATCGACGAGAGAAACGAGGTCGCGACGTGCACATAACTTCATCAAACGACCTTAAAAGGAGAAAAAAGATAAACATTCTAATCTTTTTGACAACCGGAGGAAGGACACATACGGCCGTGCTATTACAAGACTCCTTTTCGGCGCGTTCACGCCCTTCGTATAGTTTTTCCACGCAGCCTAGTAGCGAGTGAGGGTGTACGTAGGGCGGAGAAAGAGGTAACTAGAGAAAGAGAGAGGGGAGAGAGAGAGAGAGAGAGAGGGAAGGGGTGGAGGGACGCATGTGCGAGCAACAACGATGTATTTCGGTGCAGCGCTCTATACACCGCGTGGAGGTCAATGCCCGTCCTTACTCCGGCTCAAGGAAGGAGCGGAAGGGCGGGAGGGTTGGAGGGAGTCGAGAGGAGGAGGAAGAGGAGGAAGAGGGAGGGGGCGCTTCGCGGTCGAGAGGGAGATAGGGTGGTAGGGCGGAGGGCACAGGCGCAGAATGGAAAAAATGAACAAACATCCAGTGATGGAGGGAGAGAATTGCCGAGAAGCGCCCCGGTGCGCACTCTCTCCTCTCTTCCTTTTTTTCTCTCACATTCTGCTCTCTCTCTCTCTCTCTCTCTCTCTCTCTCTCTCTCTCTCTTTCTCTGTTTTTTTCAGTTTATACTCTTTCTCGACTGTCCCTTAGTTTCGCTTTACGATGCATCGCCGGCTGCAGCGGTGGGCTTCTTACTCTCCAAACGATTTCCTCTTAACGTCAAAACACGAAGCTCGACCATGAGAAGTCTTCTTTCTCCTCCGTTTCCTGTTTCTTCCCCTTCCCCCCTTTCTCTCTCTCTCTCTCTCTCTCTCTCTTTCAATCTGGGACTTTCGAGAACGCACACAACTATAATAAAGGCTCTTTGAGATTGATGCGCTAATTCCGCACGTGTGCTTCCGCATCCAAATATTCACGCACGTATGCACGCACAACACATATCGCGTCTCACGTTTATTTCCTTTTCATATACCTTTTCAAAAAAAGATAGAAAAGGGCATATGCACGCTTTAATTAAAAATTCTCCTATCCACACACAACACACAAACACAACTCCTATTTTCTTCCTATCTTCCCATTCATCTCTACCCATCTTCCATTCATCTGCTACCCTCTAGCCTCCCATATAGCTCTCCTACCCACCTTTCATTTTCCTCCTATCCATCTTTTCTTTTTCATTTATCCACCTCCTATTTTTCTTCTATCCACCTATTTTCTCTCTCAAAATTGGTAATCTACCGCGTTAGATTCACGTTCTGTTGTGTGAATTTGCAAGACGCGAACGCCTGAGTCTTGTTTCTTGTCAACTTCTATTGGCCGTTTGTACGCACACGAGGTGCATTTAAAATCTGATGGCTATAAATTATATGCAACAAGCCAACATCTTGAGCCCATATCTGCATGTAGCGCGTAAAATTCAATAACTTGATGAAGAACGCATCTTGTGCACACATGCATTTTATTCCGTAATTGAAACCTGTGTTTTTATTGAAAATTTTAACAGCCATTCGGAATAGATAATCATTGTGCAATAATAAGCGAACGTTTCTCGGAGCTATAAAAGATGCTATTACAGGCATCTCAACCGCGAAATTTTTTACTAATCTTTCTTCTTTGGCGAAAGAGATCCTAATAATATCCTAAAAATATTTTATGATATAAAATAATGAAAACTCTATCCTGTGTGTTAATGCAGACCTCAAAATAAAAGCTTTCTCAATATCATTCACCGATCTCAAGGAACCTCGGCATGTGTCCGGACGCCTTAATCCTCGGACTAAAAGAATACGAACACGTAGCAGACTAGTTGCTCATGCAACATTGATCAGACATTACGAGTGGCGGTCGTCGGAGGAAGAACGGAGGGGTGATGTACGATTACACACCAAAAGTACGCTCGTGCTCCGTACGTGTCATATCATTTTATACCTTGTAAATACATGTATGCCTGTGCGCTCTAAAAGCATATCACCGTGAAGCGCCTCCAGCATTTTCTCGGTATTTTCTTCCCCGCTTATCCTGATGACGACCAATTTCATTCATTTTCCAATTTCGGAAGTGATATTGAAGCTATTTCGTTCTCGAAAGAGAAAAATTATGATATTAAATTACTATAGCTAATTATATAACTTTGGTTTTGACTTTTCTCTTACTCGATCTAAATTTTATTGTACTTTTTTTTTAGAATATACTTCAAATACTTCTTAATTTTTAATTAAAAGATTTAATTTTGTTAGAAAAGATCGACTTTAAGTTTGTAAAATCTGTCACTAAAATAAAGCGTTTTACATAAATCCTCATAAAGATCGCATCTACGTCAAACCGAGCACCTTTGAAGTATCCTCATTTTTAATTTTTTTTTTAATTTGCTGATATATTTTACAGATAAAAATACGAGACACGTGTTTTGCGAAAAAAATTTGAGATTTTTTAAATGAAATTATTCACGCTCTTGTAAGTTACATAAATTCATATAAAAAACGTAGCTTATCTAAACATTCAAATTACTATATCATCGAAACCATTAGTCGAAAAAAAAAATGCAAGAGATCAATTTTAAAGATCTTCAACTCTTGTATGGATGGGTTATTTTTAATTTATAATCTTTATATAAATAAATCATTTTCGATTTGTTTACAATTTTTATCAACATTTTTCATCATCAACTGATCAATTAAAAAATTTTGTAAAAGTATCATTATATTTTAATTATCAAGTGACCCTGAAAATTACAAAATGAAACTCGAATGAAATGTATAGTTTAAAAATTCTGTTGTATGACGGCGCGGTTCCGTATACGCGAGGGGGTAACCTCTAGTTGAAATATTGTCCCACAGATTACATGATTTCATCTGATTACAAATAATTTTTTTCACTACATATAAAGTCATTTGGCAAAATATACGATTTTATTTAACCCTCGGACTGCGGACGTCGTGATACTCGTACGCACGTTTGAAAAGCAGTTTGTATTATAATATGTAGTAAATTATTTCAAATATGTAGAAGAAGAAATAAAAACACATTTATCATAGAAACAAATATCCATTTATTCATTTTCTTCACAGTTAAAAAAATTAAACAACTCTAATTCGCGGGTCTCGCGAGACCCTACGTCCGCCGGCGGAAGGTTAATATTATACAATGATTTCTTGTGGTTGCATATGTAATTATCGGATCATACATAGAGATTTCATATGAATTTTATTATGATTTCAGGGACTTTATCCCACGATTACATTAAGTAGTTACCCCCTCATGCGGAACTGCGCCGTTACACAACAGAATTTTTTAACTACATTCAAGTCCTATTTTGTAATTTTCAGGATTACTTCATAATTGAAGTAGGAATATGATATTTTTACAAAAATTTTAATTGGTCAGTTGATGATGAAAAATGTTAATAAAAATTGTAAACAAATGGAAAATGATTTATTTAGATGAAGATGATAAATTAAAAACCCATCCGTAGAACAATTTAAGATCTTTAAAATTGGTGCATTTTTTTTGTACGACTAATGGTTTCGATAATATAATAATTTGAATGTCGCACTCACACACAGCACACACACGCACGCATGCACGCACGCACGCACGCACGCACGCATGAGCGACGTTTTTTATGAATTTCTGCAGCTTACGAGCATCAATAACTTCCGAAAAAAAATCTTAAATTTTTTTCGCAAAACACGTGTCTCATATTTTTATCTATAGAATGTCAGCAAATTTAAAAAAAAATAAAAATGACGATATTTCAAAGGTGTCCGGTTTAACGTGGAATGCCTCCTATAAAGATAATACGAGTACCTCTCTCATGGTGCGATGTAATCTATGTAATGCATTCTATAAAGGATATTCACGCAAATAGAAGAGCATTATCATTCCATCCTTCTCGTTCGCGTGTTACGACGGTTATTTCCTTGTTATTCCCATTCATCGTGTTTATACAACAAACGTGCGAATATAGGAAAGGATGGTGATGTAAAAGAGAAAAAAATATAGCGCATTCGGACACAATATTGAAACACTAACGGATTAAAAAGAAACGCGGAATATGTTGTACGCATCGATGTATTCTCAACGACGATACAATGCGAAAATAGGAAAACGTATTTAAGCGTTATACATTCCACAGACGACATTTCTCCCTAGAGCGGACCCATTGACTTCGTTCTCATTTATCGTCGCCATTAACCCACTGACATGGAGAAACGACGTGTCCTTTCTCCTCTCGTTCGTTTATTTTTCGTTCTCTGCCTCAACGCGACCTAATCTTCCGTTTCCCTGTATACCTTTTTTACCATTGTAATTACAATTCTGTTAAAATGACATTTGATTTTTTTGGAAAACAAATAATTTGTTTTGCTCTTTTGATATATTAATTTCACTCCATTATTAAAACTTCAGATATAAAACGTCCGTGTAATTTTTTTTTACTTTAATTTAGACGGTATTTTTTATTGTTAAAAAAACTCCAAAATCCCTCTGCAAAAAAAAACGAATTAAATTTTTCTCGGAAAAACGCACGCTATGCAATCAATTACGTTACTGCATTGATAAGATAAACAAGAGAAAAAATAATTAACGTAAACAAAAAGAGGAACAGATTTTATCTTATGATCACAATTTTCATTCTCGTACAATGTTTACTCGATTCAATTTTCTTGATTCTTAGATAACTACGTTTTGAACATCCATTATCGATATTACTACATATTATAATATAACACAGGGCTATTTTTGACTGAATTTACAATACCTACGAGAAAATTGTAGAGACTTTTTCATATCAACCATCGCGTAATAAAAAGATATAAAAATTAAATGCAAATAATTAAAACGTGAGAAAATAAATTTTTTATTTTTTTTTCTAGCTTGCATTTTTATTCATTTATTTTACATTTTGATATGTTCTTTGTGCCTTGAATTTGAAAACGTAGGTTGGAGAGGCCGCGAAAGAGTTCGAAGAAATGGTGACATTAAACGAAGGGACATTTCATCAACTTTCGCAGTTTTTCGTACACCGAATCTTCGTGGAAATTGTAACAAACCTCTCTATTCTCACCCTCTTCGTACAAATTAGGGGAGTTAATTTCTCGGAGCGGTAAGAGAAGCGATCTTCGTGCGGTGCGCCAAGAGTCTTCGCGTTCGCGCAACGTGAAACTATTTTCGAGCTAGTTCCCTGTGGGAGCAAAGGATTAGGAAGCCTTAGACAAGGATGAATTATAAAGCCGAGTCCCCGGAACGAGGAAATGCCGCGCCGGTGAAATCTCCGCACTCACTCGTAACGTTCCTCCTCATTACAAACGGATTTCGCGCAGCGAGCCTATGTCAGTCTTTAACCGATTTTGTTGTTTATACTATGTAGTGTAAGCGTTGTAGCAAACACACTGTGTGTGAATGTTAATTCCCTAAAAAAAAAAATCCGTAATGTAGAAATAAAGCCTGAGATACAATTAAAAAGTACAGGCAATAGATTTTAATCTAACAAAAAAATCGTGTATACCAGAATACACGGTTTTTGATTGATAGATTCAGGTTGAAATTTGTTGCTCTAAAAAATATGATGTTAATTTAACACTATATGATGTTGGTGTTAATATTAACATTGACATAATCTATACGAAGTTAACCTCTCGTATTTAGAATTAACTCATTTTGAGACTCGGGCTGAATTGTGCTATATAGGTTTATGCTACATTGTACCCGAATATTAAAATCGTAATACGTTAAAAAATGAAAAAAAAAAAAAGATTTTTAGGTCAACTTCCAATTTACGCCTCATCTAAATAATGATAACAACTGAAGTTTTTTTGTAATAGAAACAATTTTTGACAATTCTGAATATAACTAATATTCGTATCAGTTATTCAAATATCATAAAACTGCATATCATATGTTGCGCTAACTTAGCACTAGTCAGCACAACCTTTAAAGTTTTCGATACAACGATATTAAGAGCATTTTATTGTTGTTCGCAACCTTCGCGCTCTGCTTTTCCGTCCATAAATTAAATTGTTAGAGACATTAAATTAATTTGTAGTGTTTCGAAATGTAGACAATATTTAATAATTAATTCAGTAATAAGCAAATTAGTTAAAACGCACATTAATAGGGACAATTACCCTAGATCATAACAGCCTACAACTTTCGTACGAAACATTTTTTTCAGAAATGCTTAGTTTTCGAGATATTTCATCGATCCGGAACTTTTTACAATATGCATTATATGTATATAGTATATTATATATAGGGTGTCTCTGAACTCGCATACCGCCAATTACTATCGTATTCTCCGCGAAATTCTAAGACGAAAAGCTGTGTAACAAAAAGCGATCCGATGAATAGAATTTGAATGGTGAGATATTGAAGTTGACGAATGGGTGCGCGTGGAATTCGCGCGGTCAGGGTCAGCACTGGCGCGAGACATTTCAAACACTTGCATCGTGTCAAAATGTGTTTTTCATTATTCTTTGCATTTAATTTAATTAATTAGTTGAAAATTGTTTAAAATACACATCAATTTGTTTTATTTAAAAATTGTTTAAAATACATCTGAAAATTATTTAAAAATAATAAAAATTGTTTATAAAACGTTAATACTGTTTGAATATTAAGAAGATTTAACAAATATCAAAATTATGTAAACAATGTTACAATTATTTAAAAAATATTACTTTATCATAAAAAAATAATTTGAATATTTAATAAACAATTTTTAGTATTTTTTAACAATATGAATTGCAGATTTTAATAATAATTTAAAACTATTAAAGCAATAAAAAGAATTTACAGAATTTCATAATAATTTTTAACTTTTGTAAACTATTTTAAGATATTTTACACATTTTTTAGTATCTAAAAGTATTTGTATATTATTTTAATCAATTTTTAGGCTTTTATAGCAATGATAAGATTTTGTAAACAATTTTAAGATTGTATTAAATATTTTTGGGATTTTTAAAACAAATTGCAGAATCTGAAACATCTTTTATATTTTTGAGTTATTTAAGCAATTATGAATTATTTAAAACTTTTTGTATTTTTAAAGCAATAATAAACTTTGCACTACATATATATATATATATAAATTTATTTTTATGTTAAAATGAAAATGAGACATACAATTTCCAATGGCCTTGATTTTGACAAATGTTATTAATGTTGACGTTGTTATTAATTTACGATTCTTGTTGGATTCTACAATAAGATCGATTTGAAGTATTATAAAGTGTCAATATACATGTATATACATAGTAAAAGATTTCGAGATTTAGTTGTTTCAGGTGCAAGTCGATTTTACAAGATTTAAGATGTTAAAACATTCTTTCTGGATAAAGATTATTCTGAGAAGAATAGTTCACTTTGTAAGAGTATCAATAAAACTTATGAATATAAAAAAATTAGTTTCTGTATTTTAAAGCGCAAAGATAGACGGACAAATATTCTGGAATATAACTATACATACGTGTTCCTGTAAAATTAATCAATCGAAACGATAGAAAATAAACGGCGATAGTTTTGAATGTTTTCGTTCTACGCGTTTCGTAGCTTTCATTCGAAGTAATGACTGTCGTTTAAGTTACAGAAAATAATTAAAATCTACATAGGTCAATTTTGCAATAAATTGCGTTAGTATAGTAATTGAATGAATTTTATCATGAAACACACACACATGTATGCATATGCTTCGGTGTGAAATATTTTTCTATAATACCATATATATTTTTACTTCAAGCTTTGACAAGTATATACCAAATTTTTTCTCATATGATATTGGGCTATAAAAAGTTATCGAGTGTACTGATATTACTCTAGTTTTTCTCACAATAAATATAAGCGGGGTTATTTCTGGTAAAGGCTGTAATTTCAAATTACAGATCGTACATATATTTTTTCTCTCTTGAAAGAAAAAAAACAAACCCGAGAGAGCATTAAATTAAATGAAGAGGGCTCAGCTAGCAGCGCGAAAACTTCCTGCAATTATTAGTCGGGCGGCCTATTATGGCGAAAGAAATGATCGTAATGAATACGTTCGTCGTGACCGTTCGGCGGTGTCTAAGAACGAGTATCCGTCAGTAATATTACGGGCATTTAGAAGCTGTCGTTATATTCGGAGGGGAAAATCGTGCCGTGCAATTCCACGTCGCACCAGGAAGCGAAGTCAACCCCGCCAAACTGCCCCGTTATGCAGCGGCGCGCGGTGCAACTGCAATCATCTCACCGCTTAAGCACTTTCACTAGTGACCCACTGTTACACGACGTTCTAGCTCGTCGTTCACGTCAGTCCGCCTCCTCCGTGTGTACGCGCAACTATGCGTTACTACGCGGAATCTATTCATGATTCCACAGTACATACGCGTGACTGCACGTATACACGTACCTACATGCAGATGCATTGACGAGCCGTAAGGGGCTACGCACAATCAAAGGAATAGGGAAATAGGAACAGGGAATAACAGTTTCAATCAGAAACTGCGTTACTCTTCATGTAACCCGTTTCTGGTAGGTGATTACTTGTGTGGTCACATTTCTGATGGTACCTAATATTCTAATACCTAGTATTTCTCTTTGTATGATACATTGAGAAAAATGCATATAAAAGTTACAAATAAAATAATATAGAGAATATGCAAACGCTCGCGCAGAACGGAGAAGATTGTAATATAGAGAAACTATACTAATCATCGCGAAACACGTAGAAATTCTTTTGTGTGTCGAAGTCTATAAAGTTATTGAAATTATATAAAACTCTTATACATGCAGCCATGAATAATTATATCAGAATTCACGATAATGATAAAAAACAAAATTTTATAGAAAATACGAAAATTAAAATGACGTAAACGGATAACGAAATGATAATTAAATTCGATTATGATTAGATATTAGTAACATATTATAACACGCGTCAATGAGAAGATATTTCTTGTGTGTTCTAATAGCGTTTTTGTTTTATTTAAAAAAATTTTTTTTATTTTTTAAAGTTCTGTTAGATTTAATGTATTAATTAGTTGCACTCGTTCGATCCAGAGAAAATTTCTAATATGAAATTGAAAAGAAAGAGAGAAAGGGGACTTGTAAGAATTGTCGAAGGATCGAGTAAGGAAAAGGACACTGAATAAGTGAAAGAGGCAGAAGAACACAAGCCGGCACGAGTTCCACATTTCTTTTCGGCCTCGACTTCCGCGTCACGAGAGTCATGATCCTCGTCGCGGCTGCTTGATCACGAATCGCGAACTTGGAACCTCGCTACAGTGATGTTCTGACAGAGTTAAAGAAAGAACATTGACTGCTAGATTAGATTCGAAAATGAAAATGAGCACAAAAATGTGGTATAGGTCACGTTTGATTGTGCTGAAGTGGCTGTGCCAGCTTAATAGACGTCAATCTTAACCCTTAACCGGGCGCGCCTCCCGTCTAAACGTTAGTAGGCGCGTGCGGCATTGAGTGTCACATGATAAATTTATTATTTAGAAGTTATAATAATTCGATAAATATTGAAGGTCGGTAATGAAAAAAAGACCTGCATTCAATGATTTTTCAGAAAAACAAATTTTGTGGCACTCAGTGTCGCAGCACACCTACACTGAGAAAAAAAAGTTGTTAACTAAATGCGTTTAGTTAGTAATGATTATTTAGTTCAAATATTTATATATTTAGATTAATAAAACCTTGTAATTTAAAACATGTTATTTGTTTGAATTATTAACAAATATTTGCTTAACAGTCCGTGATCGCTACATTTAGTTGAATCAACTAATATTTTTTTAAAACAGCAACTATTTTTTCTCAGTGTATAAGTTAAGAGTTAATAATGCTGAGTAATTAAAATCTGTATAAATAATTAATTTTTTAATATTCTTTAATCTAGTTTAAATTCTTTAATCTGTAAATATAATTAATTAATTCTAAGTTGAAGTAGATTTTTCTACTAGAAGTCCTATAGCTTTTTGTGGTCTACTTTTTTGTTAAATTTGTTCAATTCAGGATACAATTTTATTCTTATTACGTTAATCATATGCGAGATTACGAATAACATATGCCCGTCAACAAGCTTGATAGAATATACTGATCGAGGAAGAGTACTATCACAAATCATCGCGTATGGAAGAACTACGCAAAACATGTCATAAATTTTATTTATGTGCATATTAAATGTCCGTCAAATTTTCTGCTGAAGACGAATGTCGCTCTCATAAGATTCCGTGAAACCTTTCTTCGTAGGAGATGCGCTTGATACATTCGCGTTCGTGAGCAGATAAGGTGCATTAAATGTGGGCGTTTATGCAAGATTCAATCAGGGTCGGATCACGTTATTATGTTGATCCGGTGTACCTTGATCAGAATAACCATAAAAATGAAGAAATAGAAAGATGTCTTCATTCTCTTTGAGTACTACACGTCATTATAACTGGTTTCTTTTAAGCAATCTCTTCAGACCAAACACTATAGACGATATTTATAGTCCGATCTTACATCGTCTTAAACTTAGTAATGCACACGGTAATTTCTCTTTACTATACAGGATGTCCGATAATTGTTCTAACGGATAATTGTTCGTGAACATGTAGAGCGGACTAAACTGAGATAGAAAATCCTTTATCATTTTGCAATTTTTGCAATAGTTAACAAGATATTAATTGCTAAAAATTGCCGAAAATTGGTCTTCAATCATTTTTTACTCAAACATCATCAAGTTTACACCAGGAAAACTGCAAGAGACAAAAATTGTTCATTTTCTTCTCATAGAGCTCTAAGAATTTTTTCAGAATTTTTTCAGAATTTTTTAATACCGTATTTCCTCATGTTGATAAAAATGAGAAAATGCAGTACTAAAAAGTTGATAAAAAATTCTGCAAAAAATTCGTAGAGTTCTATGAGAAGAAAATAAACAATTTTCATCTCTTGCAGTTTTTCTGTAAAGTTAATAGTATTTGAGAAAAATTATTAAAGACCAATTTTCGGCAACTTTTAACAATTAATATCTTGTTAACTATTGCGAAAATTGCAAAATGGCAGAGGACGTTCCGTCTCAGTTTAGTCCGCTCTACATGTCCACGAACTCCATCAGAACAACAATCGGACACCCTGTATATAGCGAACTGTATCGTATATATATATATGTATATATAACCGTTCGTGTTTGGTTTAATTTTCACTTTCACATATACGGAAATTTTATATACATATATATTATATATATGTGTATATATATATATATGTATATATATATATATACATATATATTCATTAATATATTTCAATATTTTTAAAAAGCATTTGTAAGGTGCATTTAAAAAAAAGAATACACTGTTCCATTGTTTTTAGCCAGGTCCTGATAATATTTCAAAGAAAAGAAATGCGCAGGACATGAATAACTTAATAGTGCGTAGTAAGGGTTAAATATGATTTCCAGACACTATCGTTTCATTCGATTGTGCAGATGCGCATTATCAAAATTAAGCAATTTAAATTTAATAAGTTACATTTTAGAATTTGTAATACTTTATATACGCAAATTATATTTGAATTAATAATTTCTTTCGAATTAATAATTATCTTACAATATCCATACTTTTAATGTAAAACTAAATTTAATTACATAGATTATAATTTTCTCTATTCTTTCTGTTTTTTAATTTATAGCATCCTCTTAACCGATCCTGGGCCCAACCTCCTCTCGTTGTGTACCTGACCATGCGAGCGCAGGTCTCGGCTCCGGCCATGATCGCACGCAACGTGCATAAATTACATTCAACGAACATGCACATACAGTGAACAGCGGGGTAACGGTGTATTCCGCGACCAACGTTCTGGCGCAGCGGTGAAAGTTGCCCGAGGTCAACTTACGAACGCGCAACTGCGCCTCTACGCACGGTCGCGATGCACGCTGGTGACGCGCACGTGTCACGTGCTCGCGTACGTGCCCCATACCTTTCGCCACCGCGTTTAGAGTTTTGGAATTTAGACATTCAATATACCTTTTGGTCCTAGAAATCATGATTATTCACTTTTACGTTATTACGTTCGTATATGCGTTCTGTCACAGAAAAAAAATTATTGTTTTTTTTTTTTTTTAAAGCAGGCCAAGCGTCGCGATGCAGCGTCAAAGTAACGATATTTAAAATATATTAAAATAATCATATATATATGGTAAAGTGAAACAATGATATTTGAGATATGCTAAAATTATGATAATAAAAAAATAATAACAGACGTTATAATGACAGTCTTGAGAATTAATTGTTTTTAAACATGATTTTTTATCATAAATATGAATTTTCTCTGTTTCTGTGCTCGGTTTTTATCTTCTCATCTTTATCTGACCATTCTCTCTTTGTTCATATTCGTACTAAACTTTTAAAAATAAACGCGCTGTATTATATCGTACTAATTGCGCTAGAGACTTTTGTAATATACTTACTCATTAGTTTTAACTGTTCTTTAGCTCATCCATTTGTCCTTTGTATTTTATCGCGTATTTTATCCATTATATTTTATCTTTTTCATTCCATTCCTTATTTTAATGTAACGTTATTTTGATTATTTTGTACCAAAAGTATCCAACTTTTAAATAAATACAAGTGTTATTTTAATTTAAATTAATAATCTTTTCTTTTTTTAGATATTGTATTTTCTTTCTTATAAAATTTGTAAATCTTTAGATAATTTTTTTCCTTTTTTTTCTTTCGTGATCTTTCTCGAGCATTCTTTTCGTTTTTCACTCTTTATTTATTCACACATACACACCTCGGAAACAAGTAAGCAATGCATGGGGGGCCAGCTAGGCAGACGTCAAAAAATTGTATATTTCTGCATAGATATAATTAAATAACTAATTAAATAATTAAGTTTAAATATAGGATAATATCTTATATATTAAAACAATCACATTATTATAGAAATCAAAGAAGCAATAGTAATCCCAATTCCTTAAGTTAAGTAACATTTAGTCATTTTTAACTTCCATATGTGTCAAAATGTAAATCAATCCATTTCTGTGCTTAGTTTCAAAGTAAACATCGTCCATATTAATATACATTTTGTAAATAATAAACTACGTCTGAATCAAATTTAATATATTTTCTTGAGTAAAATTATTAACTCCATTGTTTTAGTCAAATTAACGATATATTGGGTAGAAGCAGTGGCGACTTATAGAAATAATTACACATAACTCAAATTAAGTATAACTTGACATTATGAATTTAACAGTGCAGTACTGTGAGATACAATACTTTGATATCAAGCGAGCATTCAAAGCGTTTGGTTATCGTGGTTGTTGACAGATCTTTTATCCTTTATCAACCAGTCAGTTGGTCGCAACGGCGCGGTTCATTGTCAATTCTCGTACTTGTTACTCAGCAGGAAGGAAAAAGAATGGTCGAGATAAAATTCCTCTCTCTTTGCAAGGTTTAGGTTAATACGCCACAAATCATCCACGACATTGTCGGTTTGACATATTACATTGAATAACTTACTGTATAATAAGTCATTCCAATGACCAAGGATAACATGTAATTTTTCTATGTATTAAATTTATAGTTGTGCACATCGTAGATATTTTTAATTACAAATTATACATCTTTTCATTATTATGTCAATATATTTATAATGGGGCGGATTGTAAAAATTGACTATAGAGTCTGAGATACCAAAATACTATGCGGATAAAAACGTCCAAGACACATTTTCGCAGAAGCAACGTCTCAATTATCCTGTTTCAAACGAAAGCGTCGTCGTATCAGTCTGCGTAGGGGAGGGTGCGTGTCGTTTAAGAGAAAAGTCTGGATCTTCCCGTCTCTCTTCGATAAACATACATTTGAGAGAAAAAGAACGAGCGAAAGAAAGAACTGCCCGTGACAACCCGACAGAAGGAACGATGGCAACGCGCGTTCGGGTCCTTTTTTAACCGCAGCAGCTTTTTCTTGCCGGATTCATTCGGCTTTTAATAACTCCCACGCACAAACGACGGCCACATCCGTGGACGCCACGGTTAGTACGTGACGCTGTGTGTATCCACTGCTACACCAGTCAATGACCCTGGAAGCTTTAATACCGAACATGCGATCGTGGCCGATTACCGTGGCTTCATATGCCGCGGATTCGCTCTTCTTCCCGCGCGATTCCGCGTGAAGATTCTATCATATCGCCACGACGATATGACTGCGATGCGTTCGAAGAACGTGTCTTTTAGAGAAAAAAAAAAAGGATCAGAGGTGATTTTATGCGATATTATATTTGCAAATACAAATATATATATGCGAGAAAAAAATTCTATTTTCTAACGACTACCTATATTCAGAGAGCTCGTCAAAATATGATTTGAAAGTCCAAAGAATTGACCAAGGAATTGATAATGAGAATCAGGAAGGAAAGGGTCATCGGACGCTCCGCGAGAATCCAAGGAACCTATCCACCCGAGAGAGACTCGTGAAAGCTCCGAAAGTCCTTGCATTGTGTCCTAGCACGCCGGAACCCATTCCATGGGGTAACTCACGCGACGTCTCCATGGAAATTTCCGTTTTCCTCGATCGGGCCGTCTTTATCGTTCTTTTCGCGGTGCGCCTCCTACCCGTAAATTCTCTAACGTCCCATTCACTTGGCGCGTCCATCGAGTTTCTCTTTTTCGTTCTCGCTCTCTAGTCTCCAGGACTCGCGTTTCTTCGCCCACTGTCTCTTTCTCTCGATCTAGACGATCCACCCACGCGTGCTGGAACGTCGAAGCGTTCGTTCGCCGCTCGAAACACGCGCGTAAATATACCCGCGCCGACCGTGGTTGCATTTCGATGTATTTTTACGCCCGAGTCATCGCTCCCACGGTGTATTTTTATCCAACGCGAGTGATATGTAACGAGCCTCCCTCCGATCGAATGGAAAGGAGAGGAAGCAGAGGGCTAGATACTGTACTGCCATCAGCGCGGTGCGGTGTGAGGAAAAAAGATCAGTCGATTGAAGGTGCAGCAGCAATGTGACGCGATATTCGCGAAGCAAAGCATTTGCAGCATCCTATAGGCTCGACCTCCCAATGTAGCGGAAAAGCACCGTGGAAATAGTGAATCGCAAGGAGCGCATTACGATTAAATTCCAATGAAATCTGTCAGATGGTGTATTGATATAATACGTACGAGAGAGAAAGAGAGAGAGAGAGAGAGAGAGAGAGAGAGAAAATTTATACTTTATTTGATTAGCGATTGTTTTTATATAGTGGCTACGTTTACACCGTGCGCTTATGTCCAATTTTTTCACTTCCATATAAGATGCGGATAACCTTATCCAAGAGATATCTCCATTGTATTCTGCGGGAGATATCTCTTGAATAGTTATCTAGAGGTGAAGAAATTGGGCACACCCAAAAAAAATAATTTTAATATTAGCAGAAACCGTTAAATCTTAGAGGATTTTATTCTTATATACGGCCTCAAGGAATCTTTTGAAATCAAAAGGAAAATATGCTAAGCACAATATTATTACAGTTAGAGTACTTTCGTTTTGCATCTGTAGTAAAAATCTTGCTGTTCCTAACATAATTTACTCGTAAGAGGGCACTCCGCTTTCAGTAAATATATTCCTCTTCATACAAGAGGAAAACTGTTAGAATAATCTTCAATACATTTTTGATAAATAGTCCAGTGCATTGGAAGAGGAATATATAAGTACTCTTTCTGTAAAAGTTTCTGCTTAGAATATGATGTTACCGGAAATTTCAATTTACAATTAGATTTTTTTTTGGGTGCATTAGTCCGCGATCCATACGATAGGTGTCTTTATAACCTACAGGATAAACAAGGACATCTATTGTATGGGCCGCGACCTAAATGAACGATATAAACGTAGCCAGTAGCTTATTTAATCACACGTACACACGCATGCACACGCACACGCACACACACATACTATATATACAAAATATACAAGGTTAGCAACGTTACCAACGTTGTTATGAAAGTAATTCGTTACCGACGTCTTATAAATTAGCGGGACAAAGTGAAAAGATGAATTCTAATTAACATTTTTATTTGTTGATAAAAAGTTGCCAAAGAAAAAAATTTGTTGCTCTGTCGGTTTTTTAAAATAATGTTCCACTAAAGGAAGATTAAGTTAGCGGAACAATATAACAATGCCAATCTATAATGTAAAAATAATGTAGGAATTTGTTGCTTGCAAAATAAATGTAAGTAATAGCGAAAAATGTCACCCTTATTAATCTGGATCTCCTATCGTCAAGTAATCATTACCATTAACGTTACTCATAAAGAAATGTATAACAACGTTACTCATTCATTATCGAAAGAAAGTAACGGAAACGGTAACGGCATTACAAGTAACGCGTTACTTCCTAACCCTGCATATATATTTATATATACACGATAGTCAACTTATAGGTCAAAGTAATTTTAATTTTGCTCTCAATAGTCTTAACAATCAAGACTACGTTCCAAAACTTTCTCTCCGAGGAAGATTTTACTTCATATGTCATAGTATACGTTACGTGTATTACATATTTCGAGTACAATTTTCCTCGGAGAGAATGTTTCGGAACATAGCCCAAAAATTAACCCGTATGTATATTTTTTCATACACATTATTATTTCATCATTCGAATCTTGAAAAAAAGAGAAAGAGAGAGTTTCATAGAAATAAAGTTTATTACCCTCTACTGGCGACTCTGTTAAGTCAACACTCGTATATGTGATTGTGTATAGTTTATAGATAAAGAGATTATGAATACGGCGGGTTATGTAAGCAGAAAGAACGCTCATTTCTTTCTCATTCACTTCGCAGGAAATCCTTCGCGTGTACGAAACATTTCCTTCGAGGATACATAACGATCTTTTTCACTGGTACACGTCCGTGACGGCGGTTACATAGTTGGAAAACCTAATCGCACGCGTGATTCGCTCAACTTTCCTTTTATATAACTTTAAATATAACACGTTGATTATTGATTATATAATCATGTACGCGATCATTTCTTTTCTTCCTATTCTTTCAATAGATCAATTATTTAATATTTAGCGCCTGTTTCCTGATATAGATAAATTAGCATAAAAATAAAATTACTCTATTACTTTAATATCTCCTGCAGTACTTATTAATTAAATGTTTAGATTAATAACCAATAAAATCTGTTACAGACAATTTTTATTATCTATTTAATACGTTATTTAATGAAAGATTTAGTGAAATCTATTAAAATGATTAACAAAATTACAAAACGGTAAAACTCGAAATGTTTGCTGCAATAAAATGACGATTAATGTTATATCGAAGAATCATGATGTTTATCAGTACATGCGAGATAACTCTTTCCGAGAGAAAGTGGCTCGATGTCGATGACCTGAGACGTTACATAAAATCATGAAATTGTTGAATTGCAACGACAATTAGTAAGTGGCATTTAATGCATAGAGATAACGTGTTGAAACGTTGGAACATTGCGTTGCCAACATGGAACTGCAGTTATGTAAATCCGATTATAATAGAAATGTGTAACTATCACGATAATAATTTTATGATTGTATTTACTTTCATCAATGATAAAAACAGAATTAGAAACAGAATACGTTCTCCTTTCATGCGCGACAGAAAAATAGTAATAATCTTATAATATTTTAAATAAATTAATAATTGAATAGGTTGGGAAATAATGATATGAAATGTAACATAAAATACAAGATTTGAAACATAACGATTGCAATTAGATCAGTCCATCATTTTTTTCTCATAGACAAGTATAATTAATCTCATGATTAATCTGCATGAGAGAGAGAAAGAGAAAGGGGGGGGGGGGGG
>NW_017299903.1:442336-461852 GCF_001594075.2 Trachymyrmex cornetzi | reverse complement strand
GGGGGGGGGGGGGGGAGAGAGAGAGATCAAAGGATTATTCTAACAATATTGATTGTTAAATTCATATTATGAATACCTATATATATTCTTCTAAGATGCCTATGAACATTAATATTATCTATTAAATTGCTTGTCAATTTAATTTAAGATATTATTATACTACTCTAGTTCTGTTAGAATTGCGTTTCAAGACTGAAAATTAAATTCGATGCGTAGTTTCCAGGATTGGATATATATATATAAATTCACACCAAATTATTTAAGCGTAAAAAAAAGATTCAGCTTGACCGTTTAAGGCATTCATTTTCTAGATTTATATTTCAGTGAAATATACGTGCTATATTTCTCTGAATATGGAAAAGAAGTCCGCATGAAATCGCGTATTTACGGGACGTTAAAAGGCACTGAGCCGGTGCGCACGCGGCATTTCGAACGCATCACGGCCAGATGCATTTAACGAAGTTAACGATATAGTCGGATGCGAAAATTCGAGAGCGTCCGTGCGAGCTTGATTAAAATTCGATACACGCTGACGCATTAAATTCGGTGGTTTACGCGAACGAACGCGGCGACGCGACGCGACGCGTCGTTACCGATGAGCGCGGAGCGCGCGCCCGAAGATTCGTCACAACCGCTCTTTTTCTCGCGTAGTCGTCGACGCCGCAGCGGCTAAATTAGTTTCGTGAGTCTGTTACCGAGATGAAGAGAGAATGTGAAAAAAGAAAGAAATGGGAAAGAGTGCAAAAAATTGCGCGCATCCCACGCTGGCGAAGCCATGCACCTGCGATTCATTCCTCGAAAGACATTGACCATTAAATGAATGTTAAAATGCGAAATGATTCGCACTACTGCTTTAGATCAAACAACTGGAGTTGTGTGTGTGCATGCGTGCGTGCGTGCGTGCGTGCGTGCGTGCGTGCGTGCGCGCGCGCGCGCGTGGTGTGTATGTGTGTTCAATGAGAATTTAATTTCCATTTTTATCTTCGCACTGATCTAAATTTCTCAATGATATTCGCTGCTTTAGGTGCATCCTAAATTGGAGTCCTGGATTTTATAGGCAATCTGTAATGTTTTTAAGATGAAATTTATACTTTGTATATTTCTAATTTATTGTTAGTAGTACAGCGAAGCGTATATTGCGAATGATTTGATGATAAATTCTATACATAAATTCAAGAATATTTTCTTACAATCTAATATTATTTCTTTTTCTTTATTATTATTAGTTTTTTTTTAAGGTATTTATATATTTTCTTCTTTCGGATTTTTTAAGTAGAGCGTTGATCAATCTTTCAATCTGAAGTTTGCCGGATCCTTCAGAAATCGACGTCGAAGACGCGCGTAAACCGGGACATAAATTCGGTGTGGTCAATCCGTATCACGACCTCCGGTATTTTCTGCGATCGACCGTTCAACCAACCGAGCAGTCCCTCACCCCGTTTTCCGATCTGCAACCGACGATAGATTCGCGGTCCCGTTGCAGCGGATGCAGGACGAGAGTAAACGAGAAAAAGAGAGACGGGAAGAGAGATTCGTATAGTGAAGGAGGGGAAGGCATCGAGTGCATCGTCCTCAGGGAGAAAGTCTGTTGCAGCGGCGTAATACGTGATCTAGCCCAACCTAACTGAGACGGATGATAGCGATGGCGTGCACCTAGGCCCGGGATAAGATTAACCAGGATTGGATCTCGCTTAACCTACTGTCGGCCGACAGAAACGACGAGGAAGTTGCACAACGCCGCACGGTATAAAGGCGCGAGCGCTCCGGAGCACGAAAAGTGAAAATGGAAATCGTCCTGTGAAGTAGATCGACTTCGTCGCAGATTCATCTACTCGCAGCCGATAATATATTCCACGATTGACTGACATCTCGCCGCGAGCAGACATTTCTACACTATAGTCATGAGAAAAGCGCGAGCGTTACGTTGTCACGTCGCTGGCGCAAACGTCTTCTATATATATATATATATATATACAGTGAAGCAAAAAGTATTTGTACAAAAAAATTTTTTATTGAAAAAGTCTTATTTGTAGAAAATAAACATTAATTAGAAATTTTATAAAATAAATACATTCTGTTTTAACATATACAAATGAGCTTCGCATGTATTTCTGATATTATAAGCTAAATTTCTCGATTGTACTAATACTTTTAGAGCATTCAACCAATGGAACTTTTAATTTTCGCTTATTTTTCAGATGATATATTTTCTATAATTAATACACACCTTTTTGGTATACATAAATTTAAGAAACATACATTCTATTTTATAATTTATGAATAAATTGTTAATTACCCAGCAAGAAATGATCATCAATTAAATGTCGAATCGATGTCAAATTGGTGTTGAAATTATCGTATCGATATCGATTCGACATCAATTCGATGACTCATTTCTCGCTGGATAATATTTAATTTTTAAAAATAAAAATTTTTTTTTTAATATTTTGTCTGTACGAATACTTTTTGTACTCACTGCGTGCGTGCGTGCGTGCGTGCGTGCGTGTGTGTGTACAATATATAATAATGTATACATATCTATGTCGTTTGATGTATTTCAAAATAGACTTGATTTTAATGAGACAGAGCTTCATCGATAACTTTTTTCTCGTAAAATTGGATTATCGTTGATCCTCGAGCTACGAGTTATCGTGTATAATAGATCCTAGAAAATTACGTTCCTACTTATAAGTAACCACAAGTACATATTTTTTATTTGAATTCCTTTCTGTAATTTTAAATATATTTTTTCAAATATTTTTCACAGACATGTAATACATATAATTTAAAGATTGCGATATCCAACAGTATTTGGTAGATTGTACTACATAGTACATACCCTCGCGTCATGCGAACATGCGAGCCAGTTTATCACGTGTCTCGCGTGTGCGAACAAAAGAGTCCGTCGAAGGAGCAGAAACGCGGAGGCTTACTATCGCACCTGTAACCTAGTTAATTTTAATAGCTCGTAAAAGCCGACTCGAGCATTGTTCCGCCCAAGATACGGTGAATCGATAAACGTGGCGTTTTCATAACGCGCAATACGCGGAATTGCCGCGGATCTGGCCAAGCCTGTTAATTGCACATAGGTGATATTCTCCAACGCGGCGCCGCCGATCGAAATCGCCTATAAATCCGGGCATATGTTTATGTGTCAACTATAATGTGAATGTCATGGCCACGCCCTTTTAACCTAAACAATTATTGATAATTGTGATTTAGCGATGACTTTCAAGAAAACGGAAAATAATATATAGTTTTATATTTGTTTGAATAAATTATCATATAAATATGATACACTGGTACAAAAGAGATATTTTAGAAGAAAAAATAAGTAGCATTAATTTTTTATTAATTCTACGCCTGTTACTGTTGTTATATCACAAATATGGTTGATATATTAGGAGTGTGATTTAGTTTTGAGGGTTTTACAAGAGATGCATTATAATGTCAGTGTTGTCGAAGACAACACAGCTATTATTTCTTAATATTTTAATATTACTCCATGATATTTAGTCGTTTACTAACAATAGACACAGTAAACATCGTGTTTAATTGTTTATACCATTTAAAAATGAAGCTTCCTAAAGAGCATTTTCGACACGCGTTGCTTTTGTTTTTTAATCAGAAGAAAACGGCGGATGAAAGTCATAGAACTCTGATAGAAACTTATGATGATGTTGCTTCATCAATTAAGACATGTGAATATTGGTTCTATCGATTCAAAAGTGGTGATTTTAATGTTAACGACAAAGCTGGAAAATGCAGCAAGCATTATACCTATTGAACGCATTATTGCAAACATTATTGGACCAAAATCCAGCACAGTCCACGTCAGAACTTGCCAGAGAATTAAATGTTGATCATACAACACTTATTAAACATTTACATGATATGTTGTGTAAATAAATCAGTTTTTGAGAAAAAAAATCCTCAAAACTAAATAACACTCTTAATATTAATTGTAATGTATGATTATACATATATCAATTGTAAGGTATGATTTGTCGTATTGTCACAGAAAGAACGGTTTTACTGAATCCTAAAATTTAACTTTTACTCCCCCTCGTCATTTCTTGTTCTTTCCCCGCCATCATTCGCGTTTTACGCTATTAAAGGATTATATCGTAACAAGATGGTTTTAAACTGTAATTCTATTAATACTTAGTAAATTTTACTTTCTAGACTACGATTGAAAAGCAAATTGACATTAGCAATTGGTGAAATTATGTTATTGTGTATTAATTTGAAATTATGTAAAGTTATGTTATTATGTGTTAACTGTTATAGAGATGCAGATCTGAAAATAATTCTGTTGGACCATCAAAATAATGCAAAAGGTTTTAACATTACAACAATTAATTTGACTGTCCTACATAATTATTTTGATGATTCAGATAAAATTATTTTTCAATCTGCATCTAACCAAATTTTTAAATATTTCAACAAAACTATTCTTTTCGTATAGTAAGCCAATATATGCTTAACTCTATAACAAGCTCTATAAGTATCTAAAAAATAGAGAAATCTGAGAAATATCAACGGAAATATCAATGGATGCAATCTTGAAAGAAAATAGAAAAAAACATTACAATTACCCCCTTCCCTCTCGATGAGTTTGCAGAAAATAATTAAATCGCATATAATTTTATTTTCACGGAAAGAACGATTATGCTGAAGTACCTAAAAATTTTTAATTTTAAATAGATATTGATCTGAAAATAATTTTATTGATTTATCAAAGTAATCATGTAGAAAATTCAAGCATAAATAATGTTGCAAAAAGTTTTAACATTCTTGCAACCAACTGAGCGTCCTTATACATAATTTTGATGTTTCAACACAATTATTTTCAGATTTGTATCTAGCTAAATTTTTGGATAATGGTACTGTTCTTTTCATGTTCTTAGATTTTATGGTATACATATAAAAAATATGAAAATTATTTCAATCTTTCTAGAAAAAGAGAAAATATGTCAGGAATTTATCTATAGTGGGTTTGTGTTTTACGTAGATGCAATTTATAAATTATGACATACTTTCTGCTTAGAAAAATGTATTAATTAACTATATGAGTAGGATAACTGTATGTAAAGTCGCGAGAAATCTATCTAAACTAAGAATTGTTGCTCAACTTGGACGCAAAATGGAATAAGCAGTTTCTTTCAAGCCGCAATGGGAAGCTATCTTCCTTTCTCGCGATTCATCTCACAAAAATCAATTAACAGTCCCCAAGAGTGTGTGCAATACTGCGAGCGTTTGCGTAACTCACGCATCTTCGCGAAGAAAACTTTCTCTCCGAGTTGACCAGAAGCGCGACGCGTATCGCGCACACGTGTGAATAAATAAGCGGATTCTCGCGATCGTGATGGCAGGATTGCGCGATTCTTTTGTCGAGTATTCGCGTGAGGTGAAGGGCAAATCGTTTCTGTGAGAAAATGCAGAATAAACTCCGTCGTTGAAGTACGCATTGCGAGCACGAGAATATGATGTTTTAATCTCCTTTACTATCGCGATCTTTGTGTTGCTCAACACAATCTCTAGTATCGTTTGAAATCTTCACAAATTTTCACTGCTATTTTTTATTCGCGATTTATATTGAATTGTTACCTCTGTTATCACAACTCTATAAAGCTAGTAGGACCAAATCAGCAGAATTAAATTAAATTAATGGTAATTTTGTACCGTGTGCCATTTCGAAAAAAATCATGGCTTAAAAAAATAATATTAGAAATCAATAAGATTAAATTTGTACTATTTTGCACTACCAAAAGCAATTTTATATTATGTACCATTTCCAAGAAAACAGTGGCGTTGCTAGCTTAATATTCAAGCTTACAGGACCATATGTTAGCAATTAAAAAAAAAACGCAAAACCCCTGAAAAATGCAAGATTTTCCGAGATTAAAAGTCCGATTTGAAAAATCTTAAATTATTCTATAGATGGATTATTTTTAATTTATCATTTTCATACAAATAAATAATTTTCTATTTGTTTACAATTTTTATCAATATTTTTCATCAACTCACCAATTAAAAAATTTTGTAAAAATATCATTATATTTCCATTTCAATTATAATAACTCTGAAGTAAAACTCTGAAAATTTCAAAATGAATTTTATAACTATATGTATATACAGTTCATTCGAGTTCCATTTTGAAATTTTCAGGGTTACTTCAGGTTACTTCATAATTGAAATAGGAATATGATAATATTTTTAGTTTTACAAAATTCTTTAATTGGTGAGTTGATGATGAAAAATGTTGATAAAAATTATAAACAAATGAGAAATTATTTATTTATATGGAAATGAATAAATAAAATAATCCATTCATAGAACAATTTAAGGTCTTTAAAATCGGTCTCTTGCATTTTTTTGTATGACTAATGATTTCGTCGATATAATAATTTGAATATTCGTATGAGCGACATTTTTTTATAAATTTCTGCAACTTACAAGCGTTAACAACTTCACAAAAAAAATCTCACATTTTTCTCGCGAATTATATGTCTCATATTTTTATCTGTAAAATATGTTAGCAATTTAAAAATAAATAAAATGACGATGTTTCAAAGGTGCATGATTTGATGTAGAATGCCCCAGATTGTAAGTATAACTAATAATAAAATCATTTTAAGGAGAAAACATGTGAAATATTAATTTACTTTCAATGGTACAAATTAGTACAAATTCAGTTATGTTAATTTTTGCCATTTTTTTTTTAGTTGCTAACATATGGTCCTGCCAGCTCAAATATTAAACTAGCAACACCACTGTTTTCTTGGAAATGATACATAATATAGAATTGTTTTTAGTAGTACAAAATAGTACAAATTCAATCTTATTGATTTCTGATATTATTTTTCTTTTTCTCTTTTATTTTGAATTGATCCTGCCAGCTTAATATTAAGCTAGCAGCGTCACGATTTTTTTCGAAATGGCACACGGTACAAAATTATCATTAATGGTAGGTACAATTTAGTACAACAAAATAAGTACTAAAAATTCCGTTAAGTCCGATTTGATTCTGCTGATTTGGTCCTGCTAACTTTATAGAGCTTGTTATCACCTCTTTTTATGCAAGCTATTTTTAACGAAATTTTAAATTGCATATTTTTGTATTCTAATAACAGTGATTTATAACAATAGTCTTGCTAGCACATCACTTTTTACACTTGCTATAAATTAAATTACATTAAATAAAATAAAATAAAATAATATATAGCTTCTCGAAAAGATTAAAACATCTAATTATAAATAAAATTTAATAATAGAGAGAAATTTTTCATTTCTAAAAATAGGAATTTTATTAAAAAAAATCTTTGTAAAAGAGTAAATATGTTACGTACGTATTATAAAAGAATTATGATAAATAGTCTTAATATGTTTTTTTCCATCAAGTGTTGGGTGAATAATTTCACGTAATTTTAACTTTAAAAACGAACAATAATAAAATCAAATATACTTCAATATAAGCAATAACGAATAATTGCTTAGCTATTATTTCGCCGACAAGACGATCAAAGATCGCATATCCATCGAATTATACACGTTCCCATATGTGATTACGTATCACGGAAGTGTTAGGTAACTATAATCGATGCAACGATACAAAAAAGTCCAGCTCATCCTGATGCTAGTTGCTGAGCAACACGGAATATATTGTCCAGGAAATATCAAGAGGTATCGGTCAAATAATTATTGATGATGATAAAATCATTCAAACAGACGATCACGAAGAACAGTCTTTAGTGAACGGAACGACTAAAGATGATGCGGAAGAGAAAGATCGTCGCGTCTGCATTTCATCGAGACCTCGAATGATTTACAGTGCGCTTTCGGATCTTGCGAGGATACGCTGCTGGCAGAATATGATGGGATCGAAATTGGCGTTTAGAAAGTAAGAGTAGCTCGAGGATACTGATTTTATTGGTTGTCAAACACGCACACGTAATCGTATCGGAAGACGCTTTTCACTTTTATTGAAGGCTGTCATATACTTTTAATGTGAGCACATTGCTAACGGTCGTTGATCTTTTCTATTATTTTTTTTCTTTGCAACACTTTTAGTAACTATATTGACACGATCCAATTCTTATATAATGAATAGATAAATAAAGATATTATAAGATAAAAATACAATATATTTATATTCGTGCGCGCGTGCTTATGTATGATGTAATCTACTTAACTTTAATAAAAAACAGATTATAAAAATCCAATTAAGTAAAAGAAATCCTATTCTCGGTCAAAACGGATTTTAGTGCTTAAATATCTCAGTGTGAATTTATATTATATAAATTTATTAAAATTTATATTTTATTTTATATTACTTAAATTTATTTGTATCGGTTCAATTTCAAATTATAATTATTAAAAAATGTTTCAATTTTAAACTAAAATTTCACTTAAAAGTGCCCTCCTTTTCTTTTGAAAATATTATAAATATTTACTATACAAATTTCTACTTTTAATATACTAACCTTAAATATATATTAATCATTACGTATAAGAAATAAAATTGCAAAGAATAAACATTTATAAGCATATTATTATATTAACATATAAAATAGAGAGCCTCGAGCTAAATAGCAATATATTAAAAACAATTTCATATAATGCATATACGAACGTAATGTATTATATGATCGATCTAAAAAAAAACACGAGGTCATTTTCAATATTAAATTAATATTAAAACAGACATGAAAACTTTGTTGATTCGAATTACTTGCATATTATTATATTTATTATTATTATTACAATATTTCTATTATTACATTATGTTATATTATTATATTTTTTATATAAAATCAGCGATTCATTCCTATTCGACAACAATAAAGCAGGAACTCTAATGAAAAATAATGTCCCTTCACTAATATCAATTCTTTATTATTATTACCCGTTATCCAAGAGATCGAATAAGATTCCATAAGCACCATTAACTTAACCATTTGTATCGTACATTTGCAATTCATTGTGATGGGAGATACGGTGATGCGACTGCATGCGAGCGCGTGTCGGGCGCTAGTGAGAGCGATCGCGTTCTCGGTAAGCCGCTAGGCGCTACTCGCTCAAAGGAGGTGAAAGTCCGAGCGCCATAACTGCCGGTGCCACCACCACCACTACCATCATCTCCAGAACTATGAACGCGGGTTCAGCACGGCGGGCCCGGTGCGGGCCCCGAGATGATCCGGGTCCGGTCCCGCGACAGCGCATCGGTCGTAGAATGACGTAACCTAGATGAGCCGAGACCCGCTAACTTGTACTCACGATACCGCTAGTTCTAGCGGCTATTCCAAGCCGACGGCTAGCGCGTGTGCGTCTAGACCGCCATGCCGCGCGCTTCCGGGATTTCCCTTTCCATCTCGTGAGTCACGAAGGAAGGCACGAGACGCGCGCGAGAGGAAGCAACCGCGACTAATTCGACCGCTTCCTTGAGGAAGGCCGATGAACGGAAGGACATCTATAAAATCGGCTACTTCCACCAACAGATGTATTATTTCTGATTAATTAATATTTTCACATTGTTTTATATATGTTATAAATATATATTATTTAAATATTATTTAAAATGCTATTATATCGAGACTATATTTGCATTCAAATAAATTTATTTGGATACAATAAAATGTATTAAATCCAAAGAAATCTTTTGCTGTGTGTACTTACAATACTGACTATTTGGGTCCAACAAACCAATACTTGAATCAATAAGTGCGATTGTTTGAATTTGAAACAATGTATATCTTTGTCTTAAATACATTATTTGTTTAAATAGACAATGTCTATCTTCGGCATTTGCGTGATCAAACTGTACGGCACAAACATAATTGATATAGCACACAGCACTGCTCGTTTAATCTTGTTGTTAGACGTATAAGCCATTGTTTCCGTAATTTCGGCCAAAAAATATAATGGTTGTTCTAAAAAAGCAATTATTTGCATGGAACAACCTCTATCAATATATTTTGCAATTTCCAAATAAATAATTTGTTTCATTGTTTGTATTCATTGTAACCAAATAATACATTATTTGATTGAAAGATATTACTTCAAATAATAATGTTGTTTCTTTCAAGTAATAGAAGTTTCTCGAATGAAACAACAAAATTTTTATTCAAACAAATAATATTTCGTACAAGCATATGTTGTTTCAACGAAACAATTAAATAAATAATAGGAATACTAAATCCAAAGAAATCTTTTTCTCTGTATAAAGCCATTTCTTTGAAAACTATAATGAATTTACTAAAAATACATTTTAGATTGTCGAAATTACTTTTTTAATTAATATACTAAATTATTCTACCAAGATTATTTAACGCTGAATAATTCTTTTCAATATATTACGAGCGTTTATTTTTTCATTTTAGCAAGAGGAGAAGCCAGGCATAGGCCATTAAAACTAAAAAATTGAATAGCTTTTTTTCGAGCAGGACTAAATTATACCACAGAAAGAAAAAATCGCCATATTTGAAATCAAGATAATGAAGAATAAAATCATGTTTAATGTAATAAAACAACAATTATAAGTGAATGTGTGTGTGTAATACTTTTATGAAGATACTCTTGAAATAATAAATTATTTTGCATTTTGTGCAATTATTATAATATGAATTAACTTTTTTTAAAAAATTATTATAATGAATTAATTATTTTTGAGAGAGAGAGAAAAATATATACTTTTTAAATAATTTTTTTAGATAAAAAGACATTAAAGTACACCACGATATTCATGATATGTAATAAATATGACCAATTTATTATAAATGTTTCGTTATATGATAATTTGTACATTTATAAAATTTATACGTGCATTTTTCAATTATTTTTTATACTTTACTCGCTTTTCAACACAATACTGCTATTTTAACTTCGCTATTATCTAATATCTATATGTTCTGAGATATCTTCGTAAAGCTAAATTATACCGAAGTCGATTAAACGTCGGCACGAACTTAGTCCTCAAGCTTGCAGCGACGACAATGAACCTAGAAATAAGCCAGTGCAATGTCTGGCATGTTTCTGATGCGAACTTCTGTTTTATCCAAAGGTGATTTACAAATCGATAGTGTCATGATTATGATTTTCTAATTATCCAGATGATACTAATTCTGTTAGACCTATTTGACTCAAAATGTAATTTATTTTTTTACAAATATTTTATTTAAACTGTTTTCTCTAGAGTATAAAGATCAATTTCGTTCTTTAGTACTCTTAGTTTTTCTAGTAGATTTGATGATTTCATGATCTAATGCAAGACCATTTTACTGTGAAAATTTTCTATTTTTTATATATACACTTTTTATCATATTGAGGCAAATACGATTGTACAGTAAATTTGAACAGATCAATAAGATTAAATAATTAACAAATAAAAATAGAATTTTTTTGCAAATAAAGTTATCAAAACGTAACTAGACAGCATAATCTATTTACAATCTCCTTTAGTCTAACATTTTAATATCTAACAAGAATTTTAATTTGCACCTTAGAAATTAACAATAAAACAATTATTGCATTTCTATAGCTGCCGCTGAGACGTGGCGAAAATTCAAAACATCCCCCCCCCCCTCTCTCTCTCTCTCGTTGAGGTCGGTCCTTTCTTCTTCTTAAGCTTCCAGGACCTCCCGCGTATAAAAACACTTTTGTCCAACGTTTTACCACGTGGCATTTACTCGTCCAGCCTTTCTCTCCCTCATGTCTTTGTCCTCTCGGCGGATTGCTCGCAGGAATGCATGATAAAACCATTTCTATCCGTTTGGGGGAGACTTTAACAAGACTTCACTCTTGTAATGCTTTGCTTAAGACTTTCTGACGCGCTCCGAATACGCGATCAATGACTCCTTGAATAGTTTAGAAATAAAGGTGAGATTGACGATTTACAATGCAAAGTGAGTATACTGGGAACGAGAACTATCAATGCAGAGAACAGAATTTTTTATAAGTACCGTGGTTGATATTAAATAGCGAAATCAATAATCAGTAGGCCTATGATTCTGAACTTATAACGAAATCATTAAAGATACGTAATGCTAAGATATTTTAATAAATTGGTTAATCATGTTTCATTCCCTTTCTTATGGATACGTAATAATGGAAGATGTGCATAAAACATTGGATTCTTATTATAGATAATTGTGGAAATACTAAATTATCATAATTCTCAATTATCAAATTTATCATTTTCAATTCTTGATGATTCGTCCGATTTTACCCCAAGTTGATAATCGATCAATTAACAACTGTACCCTCTACTTCGAGTTTTATTCTGATTGTGTTTAATGGTCATCACAATGACACATATTGCGAATCGAATATACGTTGTATAATTGCAACCAGTCACTCCATATGCATTCGATATAAAACGACTTTCTCACGATTGGTAGTCGTCGATAACGAGAACTGCAAATCGCCTATTATGATTCCGGTATCGCTGTGATCACGATAACGATAGACAATAAGAGGCTAACATGTACTCCGAGTTCCGCATTGCGAATCGACGCTAATCGGAAAACACATTTGTGCGTCCCGTGACGAGTCGTTTAAATGCCTCCTCTTTACGGGAATCGATGAAGCTTTATCCAACGAAGAGCTTAACTACGAGAGAAACACGATCGGGTGAATTCAGAACGTTCCCCACTGCAGCTGAATTTAAGTATCATTGGAAAACTGATTCTAATCGGAGTACGCGATGGTGGAGTAATCGGTGGTACGTGTGGTTTCTAAATCAAATATAACAGAGAAAATCAAGATTTTATCATAAAAATAAAAATACGCATTTTAATTCACCGATGATCACTGCGGAATGTAATATGCTTGTTTCTATCATCAAATTATGGAAATATAAAATAACGCATTATATACATTTTTAAATAAAAAAAATATGTATCTATCGATATAATGTTATCGATGTGGTGACCCCTATTTTTGCGGGTGAGTATATAATTATAATTACAAAGCCAGATACACATAGAAAAACGTAAGGCAGTAAAAAACATAAAGGCAGTAAGCAGTAAGTGAATTAGCCAATCACAATGTAGAGAATGTAAGGCAATAACATTACGTAATTGGCCAATTCGCTTACTACTTATGTCTTATTGCCTTACGTTTTTCTACATGTTTCTTATGTGCGTATTCATAGTCAGACCTTATATTTAAGGAAGCCTTAAATATAAGGCCTGATTATGAATACGGGTATTAATCTTTTAAAATGATTCAAAATCTACATAAGTATACGTATAACACAATTATTGATAATAATTACTGACCTAGGTCTATGAGATCCATTTAATTTATGTTGATTAAAGGCACTAATTAATTTCAAGAGATGATAACGACGTAACTTACATAAAAAAGTATAAATACTAAGTGTATTTTAATAATAATAATTCAAATTCGTAGACTTAAAGAGTATAATTGAATGGATCTAATAGGCCCATCTCAACTTCACAGGGTTAATCATTTATTTTATTAATAATTATACAATTATAACTTTTCATTATTATAATCCACTTTTTTATAAATTTGCTTTTTTCTTTACGTAATGGATAAATATGTAACTTTATTTTATTTTATATTTAAATTTTAATGCTATTCTTTTCATGAAATCAACAATATCTCGAAACATGCTTCAACTTCAAGCGTAGAAGCCCTTCTATGTCTTCTATGCTGTCATTAGATTTGGTATTAGTGCATCTATTGTTGCCACGCCACTCTTGCGATAGGAATACCATTGTTTTGAGCTCAATGTAATCTTCGTCCATATTTTATCTAACGAGGCGTATTGTATATAAGTAACGAATCTTCAAACATTTCCCTTGCCTGTATGCAGGAAAATCATAAGCACCGGGCATATTTACATTTCTTTTACGCCTACGTATACACCTACGGCACAAGCTATTAAACTATAACAAATGAAGGCACACTTTTTACTCTATCTTGTTTTATTATAAATATATACGATATCATTTAGTGCGTTAAATATAGGATAAGGTTCCTTAAATCGCACTACTTTTCACAAAAAGACTTATAACTCAGAAATTATGAACAATATTCTTAAATTTTTTATAGCATAATAAACTGCACCTTTTCCCTTTCTTATGTAATTTTTTGATAATTTTTTTGCATTATTATAACGTTTTAAATGAGGATTTTTTCAGTATGGTGCGATTTTGGCAACAAGAAAATCCGTTTTTTATTTAAAACACTATAATAATGCAAAAAAATTGAAAAATTATATAAAAAAAGGAAAGTTATATTTTATTAGGTATGCTGTTAAAAACTTAATACTGTATTTTTTTATAATTTCTGAAACACATGATAATTTCAGGAAGTAATTTAAAGAGTTTCTATGTGAAAAAAAAATAAACATTTCGTAGATTTACAATATACATGTTTACCATTTATTTTAATAATAAATAGAATAAAAATGTAAGAAACGTAAAAATATTAGGCAACGTGCAATTTAGAAGATTAGATTGCGGTGCAATTTAGGAACCTATGACATTATAGCGTGATTTAGGAAACTATTAATTTAAAATTAGAGTAAAAATGCTCGTATCTTTTTTAAAAAATTAAACAATGTCGTGGCTTATTTCGAGCTTATAATTAGAATAACTTTAAATTAATATAATTAACATAAGAATATAAATACTAAATAATACACAAACGTTTTGACTTACAAAACCTTCTTCAGTGCTAAAACGCAGAAATACGATATTGGAAATACGAAAATGGAAACCCGAAAAAAAAATTCTAAAGAATTTAATACTCTCTCTTCTAAACCCTTCATCACAATGTCAGATATGATAGGGGAAAGGGAGAAACCCATAGGTGTGTCAAATGTTTGTTTGTAAATGATTCTATTAAAAGTAAATAGGAAAAGTAAATGTATAGTTTTTTAAAATTTTCATTGTATTTATTATTTATTTGGTTTGTTAATTTGATATTGTATTTCTGCGTTTTAACACTGAAGAAGGCTTTTTAAGCCGAAACGTTTGTGTATATTAGTTAGTATTTATATTCTTATGTTAATTATATTAATTTAATTATTAAATTATTAATTATTAAAGTTATTCTAATTATAAGCTCGAAATAAGCCACGACATTGTTTAATCTATTAATTTAATTTAATATTTTAATAATATTCTGATCACAACACCAGATGATCAAAGCTTAGGCTATTTAACTTATATTTTCTGTAATACTATTATAAAATACGTTGAAAAATAGCAACACGATTTTTTTATTTATGTAAATAACTATTGCACTTCATGTCATGAGTGTAACGCAGCAGTGCATGTAAATCCTAAATAATGTAAGATAGTATATAGGTACAGGTTATCTCAGACCACCGATACACCCCTTTTATCTCGGAAACAGAGCATTTTAGAAAAAAACATTTCAGACAAAAGTTGTGGGGTTCTAAATGATTTATTTAGTGATCTGATCAGTATGACCTTGGATGGCGTCACCAAGATCAGAGCAATGTCACTTTAAATTTGAAAATAAGAGAAACAATCACCAATAACCTTGATCTTAACAAATGTTATTCAAGACATGATCCTGAACGACATTCAAGAGGTTTTAGCCGTCGGTCGGACACCTTGCGTAATGCTAATGCCGGCGGTACTGTAACTTTCAAGCCTTATAACTCGAAAAGTACTTCATGAAAAATTATTTTATTATAGTGTTTTGGAAAGCTCTCGAGGTGTGCAATGAATAAGAATATGCAATGAAAAATAGGGAGTTCTATTAAAAAAATTCAAAGTGACATTGCTCTGACCTTAACGACGCCACCCAAGGTCAGACAGATCAGGTCACTAAATAGATCATTTAGAATCCCACAACTTTTGTCTGAAACATTTTTCTTCTAAAATGCTCTGTTTTCGAGATAAAAGGGGTATACGGGTGGTCTGAGACACCCGGTATAGGAAGTACAATGATTGAATTTTTAAGTAGTGTGATTTAGGAAACAGTGCGATTTCGACAACTTTATCCTACGTATATAAATACAAAAGGAACGATTTTAAAATACCTAAAAATTTAGTTAGATACATAAATGATCAGAAAATAATTTTGTTGGACCATCGAAATAATTAATAATAAATGCAGGACGCTCAAACTGGTTACTAGAATGTTAAAACTTTTTGCAGCGTTGCTCATCATACTTGATCCTATGTAGTTATATTGATGGTCCAACAAAATTATTTTCAGATCTTATATATCTACTTAAAATTTTACTTGAGCAAAATCGTTCTTTTTGTGCAATAATAATAATCTATATAAATAATCTTCGTAAAGAACTCTTAATAATAATAAAAATCAAATATAAAACAAGGCATGTAAAAGTCAATACTAACGTACAATATTAAAAAATAATCAAAATTCTATTATGTTAAATCATTCTATTACATAAATTCCATAGCAAAATATAACATGTTTCGGTCTTTGTATTAGACCCTCTTCAGATATATGATAAATATAAAATTTTACATTACTTCGAAAACGCTGAATAAAATTTGATAGTAAATCACGCCAACGAATGAACATAAACCAACTGAATAAAATTAAAATAAGAAAAGTGTGTTCGACGCATATTTACAGCCAGCGTAAACTAAATAAATAATATTCGTAAAGGACTCTTAATAATAATAAAAATCAAATATAAAACAAGGCATGTAAGAGTCAATATTAACGCACAATATTAAAAATTAATCAAAATTCTATCACATTAAAACATTCTATTACATAAATTCCATAGCAAAATATAACATGTTTCGGTCTTTGTATTAGACCCTCTTCAGATATATGATAAATATAAAATTTTTACATTACTTCGAAAATTCTGAATAAAATTTGATAGTAAATCACGTCAACGAATGAACATAAACCAAATGTATCGAAATTGCTTGACAAAAGATTGGATGGCCGATTGAACAGAATTTCTTGATGTTCTAACAAAATTCTACAATTAATTGATTAAATAATTACTCAAGCAAATACAATAGAACACTCACCATTATACGTCAACAATTTAAAAACTCGAAGATAAATATTTATTCAGCGTTTTCGAAGTAATGTAAAATTTTATATTTATCATATATCTAAAGAGAGTCTAATACAAAGACCGAAACATGTTATATTTTGCTATGGAATTTATGTAATAGAATGATTTAACATAATAGAATTTTGATTATTTTTTAATATTGTACGTTAGTATTGACTCTTACATACCTTGTTTTATATTTGATTTTTAATAATAATCTATGTTAAATTTTAACATAGATCGCAAACAATCCGATATATGAATAAAAGATATATGAATTGCGCCTCTGATCGCCATTTTTCATTTTTTAACATTTATGTCCACAAAGTCTCTGTTAATTGGCACGCGCTGTGACCTTACTGCCTCTCGCTGCCACCTACAAAGCTGATAAGATCCGCGCGCGACAAGTACGTTCGATTGCTACACCCGCGACAAATAGTTCAAAGTATCCATCATCCACACCAGCGATTGTGACATTCCCGCATACGTTACAGAGAGTGGTATTTCAGTTCGTCACGAGTCATTTCCCCTCCTGGCATCCAGCGCGAATAAACGGCTTCGGCGCTGGCGCTCGTCTCTGCGATATAGATGACGATTAAAAATAACATCGCGGAGCTTGTAATAGTGAATCGCGAAAAGAACGATGTATTGCTAGCCATGGTAGAAGAGATAACCATGCGCGTGTTTCAAGAAAATGAATAAGGTGGAATGAAATACCAGATAGGGGCGATCGGCCACCAAGCTTCTTCATCTTCAAAGCGAACTAAGCAAATTCGTTTCGGTTTTCAACAGATTATTGTAGCCTCAGGGCTGCACAACTAAAATGAAAGCTTGGGGGAACGGAGAATAATCTAGGCAAGTAATGTGGGAAAAATTAAGAAAATTTAGAAAGGTACTTTTTTTAATTGAATATGTATATAGTTTGAAAATATAATTATATTAATGCAATGATTTATCGAAGCTTGTCGCAATAGTATTATGAACGCCAATAAAAATACGTATGTCAATGGTAAATATAATGATATCATTTACAAAAGTGAAACATAAATAGTAAAGTTCTATGAAAAAGTTCGTCAACTCGTTAGGTAAATATAAGTAAGCATTAAGAATTTTGATGCTGAAAAGTGATATTGTTACAGAGTCGAGGAGAAAAGGAATGAACATCAAAATTTATAAAGTTCTTTCTTGTTTGTGCAAGTAGAATAAACAAAGAGGAATTGAATGATATAGAGAGTCATTAAATATATATTCTAGACTAATGAATACACGACATAAGCATTTACACATATGTACATACGCCAAAATAAGATAACGTGTGATGAAATATGTATAATAATATTATGAGATTACGACAGTATCTATATCAATATTACTTTCATAAATTTACGAAGAATGGTAACAGCGATAAAAATACTCTGAAAGAACAAATATATGCTAAAGTAAAGTTGACATAAAGAAGTAAATAGTATTTAATCATGATAATTATGGTTATAGAGAATATGATGAGATCCGTAAGAAGCGAGATATAAAGCTATAAAGTTCTTATACAGCTCAAAACTGACGACGTAATATCATAAACAATATACATAGTTATTATATAACGCTATTAAATATAGGTATAAACGAGTAAAAGAAATTGTTAATTAACAATCAAAGAGACACACGGGTGTATGTAAATAAATATATTGTAATAAAACTAATCTTGATAGCAAAATAAAGTGAGAGAACATGATATGTGATTACACCATTAGCCAGATTTCAAGCACTTTAAATTGCACTTCTAAATTGCATTGCATGATGTGTAATTATAGATATCACAATTACAGCCAAGTTTGGGGTGCTCTTCTACTAAGAAAATTCAAAAAGAATAAGCTCCGTGCGATCTTGCATCACGAGGCAAAGCCGGTAGGTACATTGCGATGGCAGCGTACATGCCCCGAGCGTGGCGCGCGGTATTGGTGCCGGCCCGCGGCCGCGGTGGTTCTCCAATCTCTATCCTTCCCTCACTGCCTCTCTTTCTTTCTATCTCTCTTGTCCTCCCTCTCGCGTGCGGGGGTGACGACGAGGTTGAGGAGAAGTGCGATCGGGTAAAGTAGGGGACGATCCGTGGTCGGAGAGATGGTAGCGCGGCGCTGCCGTCACGTCAGTCGTGGAGGGGCACCATGCGCTTCGCGGCGCGACGTGGCGCGGGGAACCGGAGGGAAAACGCCGCGCCGCGCCGGGCGTTCGGTGGCAGCAACGGCGTGCTCGGTGTCATTGCCTCGACGCTCGGGGCGGCCAGTGACTCCATCCTCCATCACTGACCTAGTGCCGAGCGCGACCGAACGTCAACGACGGTGGCCGAATGCGAGGCCATCGACCTCAGCCGGCCTCCAGCGCGACACACACTGACACATCGAACGGAGTAGCAGCGCACCGCTGTCGTATACATCGCGCGGTGTCGTTCTTCGTCTCCAC